>NC_083446.1:9808118-10090618 GCF_020745735.1 Hemiscyllium ocellatum
TGTGAGTGTGTGGATGCATGTGTCTGTGGGTGTGTGAGTGTGTGTGTATGTAGAATGTGTGTGGGTGTGTGTGTTTGTATGTGAGTGTGTGTGAGTGTGTGGATGTGTGTGTCTGTGAGTGTGTGTGTCTGAGGGTGTGTGTGAGTGTGTGTATGTAGAGTGCGTGTGTGTCTGGATGTGTGGGTGTGTGTGTGTTTGAGTGTGTCTGCATGAGTGTGTGTGTATGCAGAGTGCGTGTGTGTGTGTGAGAGAGTATTTGTGTGGTGTGTGTGTGTGTGTGAGAGAGAGTATTTGTGTGGTGTGTGTGTGTCTGTGTGTGTGTGTGTGTGTGTGTGAGAGTATTTGTGTGGTGTGTGTGTGTGTGTGTGTGTGTGTGTGTGTGTGTGTGTGTGTGTGTGTGTGTGTGTGTGTGTGTGTGTGTGTGTATGCCAGGATTGGGGAGGGTCATGGTAGAGATTTTCGGAGGATTCAGTGGTCTGCCAAAATGTTTCCCACGGTGCTGGGATTTCATTGGGAAACCCCACTCTCTGATTGGCTCATCCAGTGAGGTGCCCTCTAAACCGAAGAGCCAAAACCAATCAACCACAGCCAATGTGTTTCAAATCACAGAGCGAGGAGAGGGAGTGGTTAGGGAGAGGCTGCTCCCCCTCAGAAAGGAACAAGAACGGGAGGGGGGTGGGGGGGGGGTGTCGATTCAAAGTGAGAGACAGACAACACGAGGGTGATGTTCCTGGGTCAGGACGTGGGTCCCGTGGAGTTTTGTACTGAGTGAAGTTTGTTGGAGGGAGGAGTTCTTGCTGGTGAGAGGTGAGGATTGTGTTGGAATTGTCCAGGCCTGAGGTAGCCGCGCAGACGCACACCCACTCTCTCACTCACTCACACACGTACACACTCATACCCATATACACACACGCACACCCACTCTCACACTCACTCACTCACACTCACATACACTCATACTCACACACCTACGCGCACACTCTCTATCTCACACACACGGACACAAACTCTCTCTCGCACACACACAGACACAGACTCACTCTCACACACACACAGAGACACTCTCTTGCACACACAGACATTCTCTCACACACACACACACACACACAGACACAGACTCTCTCACACACAGACTCACTCTCTCACGCACATACACACGGACTCTCTCACACACACACACAGACTCTCTCCCATACGGACACACAGACTCTCTCACACACACATACAGAGACACTCTCGCACACACAGACACATTCTCTCACACATAGATACAGACTCTCTTTCTCTCACACACACACAGATTCTCTGTCTCTCTCACACACAGACTCTCTCACACAACACAGACACTCTCTCACACACACACACTCTCTTACACACACACACTCTCTTACACACACACAGACTCTTTCTTTCTCACACACACAGACTCTTTCTTTCTCACACACACAGACTCTCTCTCTCACGCACACACACGCAGACTTTTTTTCTCTCTCTCTCACACACACACTCACTCTCTTACACATTCACACAGACTCTTTCTCTCTCACACAGACACACACACACACAGACTCTCTCTCTCTTTCTCACACACACAGACTCTGTCTCTCACGCACACACACGCAGACTCTTTTTCTCTCTCTCTCTCTCACACACACACACTCACTCTCTTACACATTCACACAGACTCCTTCTCTCTCACACAGACACAGGCACACAGACTCTGTCTCTCTCTCACACACACACAGGGGCACACTCACACTCTGAGGGACCTGAGACATCAGTCAATGAGGCACCTTCAGTAGGGAAAAAAACCAGATTGCTCTTTGAGTGGCTGACACGGTGCTGGATGGCTCAAATGGCCTCCTATATCACCTTGCACAATGAAGCGATGATAATCTATGCAGTTGTACTGCTGGGGATGTTTACAGGGAGAGAGACGTCAGCCTGGGGAGGACAGTGTGTGGATAGAGAGCCTAGCCACCCATGTGATGAGAATGGAAAATGCGTTCTGTCTCTCCCAGGGACGGAAGGTAACAATAGAGCAGCCTGACCACAATGGGGCGTGAGATAAGGCTGGGGGCTGGCTCATTCTGATAAAGGTCTCTTTAATCAGTTTAAGTGCGGGGGTAGAGACAGCTTCCCTGGACATGCCTCAGACAGACAGTGTCCGAAATAAACTCACAGTGACCCATTCACTAGGAGCTGCCCTCTGTCCCCTATAAACTGCCTCCCAATTTTAAATTCTTTGAAAATTCTTCACCACCTACTCTACTCTCCCCCACCTCCTCCAGCCCTAAATCATGACCTCTCCCACAAACCCTCTCACCCTTCTACAATCCCCTCTCCTCCAGTATTTAATTGGTTTCAGGCCTTCAGGTGCCTTGGTAGTTACATTCTAGAATTCCCTGTCCTTACCTCTCTCTCTCTCTCTCTCTTTCTCTCTCCAAAATGTTCCCTAAATTAGCCTTTGGCCGTCCATTTCGAGTCATCGAGTCATAGAGATGAAACAGACCCTTCGGTCCAACTCGTCCATGCCGACCAGATATTCCAACCCAACCTAATCCCGGTTTGGTGATGCCGGTGTTGGACCGGGGTGTACAAAGTTACAAATCACACAACACCAGGTTATAGTCCAACAGGTTTAATTGGAAGCACTAGCTTTCGGAGCGACGCTCCTTCATGACCAACTGAGGAAAGAGCAGCGCTCCGAAAGCTAGTGCTTCCAAATAAACCTGTTGGACCATAACCTGGTGTTATATGATTTTTAATCTGGTCTCATTCGCCAGCACTTGGCCCATATCCCTCCAAACCCCTTTCTATTCATATCCCCATCCAAATGCCTTTTAAATGTTGTCATTGTACCAGCCTCCACCACTTCCTCTGGCAGCTCATTCACCCTCTGTTTGAACAAGTTGTCCCTTAGGTCCCTTGCATACCTTCCCCCTCTCACCCTAAGCCTATGCCCCTCTAGTTCTGGACTCCCCCACCCCAGGGAAAAGACTTTGCCTATTTATCCTATCCATGCCCCCTCATGATTTTGCAAACATCTATAAGGTCACCCCTCAGCCTTGGACGCTCCAGGGAAAACAGCCCCAGCCTGTTCAGCCTCTCCCTGTAGCTCAAACCCTCCAAACCCCGAAAACATCCTTTTCTGCTCCTTTTCAGGTTGAACTGTATGCAGGAATTCTGCAACTCCAACCCCACCCCCTCCCCATACCACACCAACTCTCGGATGGAACAAGAGGACACACAGTGTCAGGGTAGGGGCAAGATTATCACTGAGATGGGGATGGAGTCTTTCACCCAGACAGAGAGAGAGAGAGAGAGAGAGAGGGGGGGGGGGAGAGAGGGGGGGGGGGGTTGGGAATATCATTGACATTCTCTGCCCTGGGGCTGGGGGGAGTCATTGAGGGAGAGTCAGAGATGGCAGGCCTTCTGGATATGAAAGATATCACGGACAATGTGGGAATATGGTGCTGTGGGAGATTAGCCATCAGAGAATCACACAGCCATTGAGACTGTCCCACCAAAAACACACAGCTACTGCAGTTGGATCCACTTATCACACAAGGCCCACGCCCTTCAGGTGCTCAGCGGTGTATTTTCCAAAGATTGTGAGGTTTCCAGTGTCGGCTACTTTCAACAGAGTGCATCCCTGACCCCCACCATGCTCCGAGCGGAAAAGCTTTTCCAAGGGGCTCAGTGGGTTAGCACTGCTGCCTCACAGCGCCAGGTTCGATCCCACCCTCAGGCAACTGTCTGTGTGGAGTTTGCACATTCTCGCTCCCTTGTTTGCATGGGGTTTCCTCCGACTGTCCAAAGATGTGCGCGTCAGGGTGGATTGGCCATGCTAAATTTTCCCATAGTGCCCAGGGATGTGCAGGTTAGGGTGGATTGGCCGTGCTAAATTGTCCCATAGTGCCCAGGGATGTGCAGGTTAGGATGGATTGGCCGTGCTAAATTGTCCCATAGTGTCCAGGGATGTGCAGGTCAGGGTGGATTGGCCGTGCTAAATTGTCCCATAGTGCCCAGGGATGTGCAGGTCAGGGTGGATTGGCCGTGCTAAATTGTCCCATAGTGCCCAGGGATGTGCAGGTCAGGGTGGATTGGCCGTGGTAAATTGTCCCAGAGTGTCCAGGGATGTGCAGGTCAGGGTGGATTGGCCGTGCTAAATTGTCCCATAGTGTCCAGGGATGTGCAGGTTAGGATGGATTGGCCGTGCTAAATTGTCCCATAGTGCCCAGGGATGTGCAGGTTAGGGTGGATTGGCCATGCTAAATTGTCCCATAGTGCCCAGGGAAGTGCAGGTTAGGATGGATTGACCGTGCTAAATTGTCCCATAGTGCCCAGGGATGTGCAGGTTAGGGTGGATTGGCCGTGCTAAATTGTCACATAGTGCCCAGGGATGTGCAGGTTAGGGTGGATTGGCCGTGCTAAATTGTCCCATAGTGCCCAGGGATGTCCAGGTTAGGGTGGATTGGCCGTGCTAAATTGTCCCATAGTGCCCAGGGATGTGCAGGTCAGGGTGGATTGGCCGTGCTAAATTGTCCCATAGTGCCCAGGGATGTGCAGGTTAGGGTGGATTGGCCGTGCTAAATTGTCCCATAGTGCCCAGGGATGTGCAAGTTAGGGTGGTCTGGCCATGCTAATTTGCCCCATAATGTCCAGGAATGTGTAGGTTAGGATGGATTGACCGTGCTAAATTGTCCCATAGTGCCCAGGGAAGTGCAGGTTAGGGTGGATTGGCCGTGCTAAATTGTCCCATAGAGTACAGGGATGTGCAGGTTAGAGTGGATGGCCATGCTAAATTGTCCCATAGTGCCCAGGGATGTGCAAGTTAGGGTGGACTGGCCATGCTAATTTGCCCCATAATGTCCAGGAATGTGTAGGTTAGGATGGATTGGCCGTGCTAAATTGTCCCATAGTGCCTAGGGAAGTGCAGGTTAGGGTGGATTGGCCGTGCTAAATTGTCCCATAGAGTACAGGGATGTGCAGGTTCGAGTGGATGGCCGTGCTAAATTGTCCCATAGTGCCCAGGGATGTGCAGGTTAGAGTGGATTGGCCGTGCTAAATTATCCCATAGTGTCCAGGGATGTGCAGGTTAGAGTTGATGGCCATGCTAAATTGTCCCATAGTGCCCAGGGATGTGCAAGTTAGGGTGGACTGGCCATGCTAATTTGCCCCATAATGTCCAGGAATGTGTAGGTTAGGATGGATTGACCGTGCTAAATTGTCCCATAGTGTCCAGGGAAGTGCAGGTTAGGGTGGATTGGCCGTGCTAAATTGTCCCATAGTGCCCAGGGATGTGCAGGTTAGGGTGGATTGGCTGTGCTAAATTGTCCCATAGTGCCCAGGGATGTGCAGGATATGGTGGATTGGCCGTGCTAAATTGTCCCATAGTGCCCAGGGATGTGCAGGATAGGGTGGATTGGCCGTGCTAAATTGTCCCATAGTGTCCAGGGATGTGCAGGCTTGGTGGCTTGGCCATGGGAAATGTGGAATTACAGGAATAGGCTGGGGCTCTCTTTGCCGGGTTTGTAAGGACCTGTTTGCAGACTGTGGGGATTCGATCAGGACAGACATGAGCAGACACGTTACCTCGCTTCACCTTCAGTGTTGTTTTTTCCTTGAGAAGCTGACTTTGTGCATCAGGAATCGGAAAGTGAGTATGCCCTGTGTAAACAGGTCTGCGAATGAACAAGGAGGTGCTAATTACCCCGATCCAAAAGGCCAGTCTGCAGTCAACAATGTCATCACCAGCACAAAGCCAACAGAGGCCAAAGGCCCATTGCAGATGCAAATGTGGGCACCCTGGGTTGCTAATGTGCTGCTAATTATATCAGTTAATGATTTCAGACCCAGCAACAGCCCTGCACTGGGCAACCTTCCAGAGTTTATTTCTGAGTCTGACAATGCTGGGGAAATCCTACCAGCGTCTGTGTGCAGAGCGAGAGAGAGAAAGAGCTAACATTTCGAGTCTGATTCGTCAGCTTCCAGACTCGAAACATCCCTCTATGTCCTGAGGAGGGGTCACCCTAACCTGCACATCCCTGGGCACTACAGGGCAATTTAGCACGGCCAATCCACCCTAACCTGCACATCCCTGGACACTATGGGACAATTTAGCACGGCCAATCCACCCTAACCTGCACATCCCTGGGCACTACAGGGCAATTTAGCACGGCCAATCCACCCTAACCTGCACATCCCTGGACACTATGGGACAGTTTAGCATGGCCAATCCACCTTAACCTGCACATCCCTGGACACTATGGGACAATTTAACACAGCCAATCCACCCTGACCTGCACATCCCTGGACACTATGGGACAATTTAGCACGGCCAATCCACCCAAGACTGCACATCCCTGGGCACTATAGGACAATTTAGCATGGCCAATCCACCCTAACCTGCACATCCCTGGACACTATGGGACAATTTAGCATGGCCAATCCACCCTAACCTGCACATCCCTGGGCACTATGGGACAATTTAGCACGGCCAATCCACCCTAACCTGCACATCCCTGGGCACTATGGGACAATTTAACACGGCCAATCCACCCTAACCTGGACATTCCCAAGGCACTATGGGACAATTTAACACAGCCAATCCACCCTAACCTGCACATCCCTGGGCACTATGGGACAATTTAGCACGGCCAATCCACCCTGACCTGCACATCCCTGGGCACTATGGGACAATTTAACACGGCCAATCCACCCTGACCTGCACATCCCTAGGCACTATGGGACAATTTAACACGGCCAATCCACCCTAACCTGCACATCCCTGGGCACTATGGGACAATTTAGCACGGTCAATCCACCCTAACCTGGACATCCCTGGGCACTATGGGACAATTTAGCACGGCCAATCCACCCTAACCTGGACATCCCTGGGCACTATGGGACAATTTACCACGGCCAATCCATCCTAACCTGCACATCCCTGGGCACTATGGGACAATTTAGCACGGTCAATCCACCCTAACCTGGACATCCCTGGGCACTATGGGACAATTTAACACGGCCAATCCACCCTAACCTGCACATCCCTGGGCACTATGGGACAATTTAGCACGGTCTATCCACCCTAACCTGCACATCCCTGGGCACTATGGGACAATTTAGCACGGCCAATCCACCCTAACCTACACATCCCTGGGCACTATGTGACAATTTAGCACGGCCAATCCACCCTAACCTGCACATCCCTGGGCACTATGGGACAATTTAGCACGGCCAATCCACCCTAACCTGCACATCCCTGGGCACTATGGGACAATTTACCACGGCCAATCCATCCTAACCTGCACATCCCTGGGCACTATGGGACAATTTAGCACGGTCTATCCACCCTAACCTGCACATCCCTGGGCACTATGGGACAATTTAGCACGGCCAATCCACCCTAACCTGCACATCCCTGGGCACTATGGGACAATTTAGCACGGCCAATCCACCCTAACCTGCACATCCCTGGGCACTATGGGACAATTTAGCACGGCCAATCCACCCTAACCTGCACATCCCTGGGCACTATGGGACAATTTAGCACGGCCAATCCACCCTAACCTGCACATCCCTGGGCATTATGGGACAATTTAGCACGGCCAATCCACCCTAACCTGCACATCCCTGGGCACTATGGGACAATTTAGCACGGCCAATCCACCCTAACCTGCACATCCCTGGGCACTATGGGACAATTTAGCACGGCCAATCCACCCTAACCTGCACATCCCTGGGCACTATGGGACAATTTAGCACGGCCAATCCACCCTAACCTGCACATCCCTGGGCACTATGGGACAATTTAGCACGGCCAATCCACCCTAACCTGCACATCCCTGGGCACTATGGGACAATTTAGCACGGCCAATCCATCCTAACCTGCACATCCCTGGGCACTATGGGACAATTTAGCACGGCCAACCCACCCTAACCTGCACATCTTTGGACTGTGGGAGGAAACCGGTGCACCTGGATGAAACCCCACACAGACACGAGGGGAGAATGTGCAAACCCCACCCAGACCGTCGCCTGAGGATGGGATCTAGATTTTCATTGAGGTCAATTTCCACCTTCTGCCGGGGCAGGAATGTTACCTGGGTGTCTGAGGTAACAGTCCAGTGACATACCACCCGGCCATTGCTGCCACTATGTTTATGTTCTGATCCTCTCATGACAAATTCAGTTGCTTCAGGGATGGCTTTGAAGACGACCCTGGTGTGTTGGTCTGGGACTCCTGATCAGCTGCTTTAAATGTAAGTTGCGTCCTTGTCACTCTGTAACTCTGTCTGGATTTTCTTCTGCATCATGGGCGTCTGGTCCAGGATTCCAACGGTAGGGGCCATGGCTCAAGTCCAGAGCCATGAAATGGGCTGGGAGCAAAAGAAGAGGAGCCCAGCCCAGGAACACAGGCCCTTCGGCCTGGCTGTTCTGTGGACATGGGCGAGACTCTTGGATGATTTGTTGCCTCCCGTGTGTCAGGATCCGAGACGTCTCAGAATCCTTAAGGGGGAGGGTGTGCAGCCAGAAGTCAAGGTGCACATTGGCACCAACAACATAGTAGGAAGAGGGGTGGGGAGGTCATTCAGGAGCTCAGGGAGTTAGGCTGGAAGCTAAAAGCTAGGCCGGACAGAGTCGTCATCTCTGGGTTGTTGCCGGTGCCACGTGACAGTGAGGCAAGGAATAGGGAGAGAGTGCAGTTGAACACATGGCTGCAAGGATGGTGTAGGAGGGAGGGCTTCAGGTATTTGGACAATTGGACTGCATTCTGGAGAAACAGATTTGGAAACAGATTTTGGAAAGGTGCAGAAGCCACAGGGGTAGTAGTCATGGGCGATTTCAACTTCCCAAATATTGATTGGAAGCTCTTTAGATCAAGTAGATTGGACTGGGCAGTGTTTGTGCAGCGTGTCCAGGAAGCTTTTCTAATTCAGTATGTAGATTGTCCGACCAGAGGGGAGGCCATATTGGATCTGGTACTTGGTAACGAACCGGGACAAGTGATGGGCTTGTTAGTGGGTGAGCATTTTGGTGATGGTGACCACAATTCTGTGACTTTCACCTTGGTTATGGAGAGAGATAGGTGCGCACAACAGGGTAGGTTTTACAATTGGGGGAAGGGAAATTACGATGCTGCAAGACAGGATCTGAGGAGCATAAATTGGGAGCATAGGCTGTCAGGGAAGGATGTTGTTGAAATGTGGAACTTTTTCAAGGAACAGATACAACGTGTCCTTGATATGTATGTACCTATCAGGCAGGAAAGAAATGGTCGTGTGAGGGAGCCTTGGTTGACGAGGGAGGTTGAATGTCTAGTAAAGAGGAAGAAGGAGGCTTACATAAGGTTGAGGAAACAGGGTTCGGACAGAGCAGTGGAGGGATACAGGATAGCCAGGAGGGAGCTGAAGAAAGGGATTAGGAGAGCTAAGAGAGGGCATGAAAAATCATTAGCGGGTAGGATCAAGGATAACCCCAAGGCCTTTTATGCGTATGTGAGAAACATGAGAATGACAAGAACGAGGGTAGGTCCGATCAAGGACAGTAGTGGGAGACTGTGTATTGAGTCGGAAGAGATAGGAGATGTCTTGAATGAGTACTTTTCTTCAGTATTTACGAACGAGAGGGACTGTATTGTTGAAGAGGAGAGTATGAAACGGACTGGTAAGCTAGAGGAGATACTTGTTAGGAAGGAAGATGTGTTGGGCATTTTGAAAAACTTAAGGATAGACAAGTCCCCCAGGCCTGACGGGATATATCCTAGGATTATGTGGGAAGCAAGAGAGGAAATTGCAGAGCTGTTGGCAATGATCTTTTCGTCTTCACTGTCAACGGGGGTGGTACCAGGGGACTGGAGAGTGGCGAATGTTGTGCCCCTGTTCAAAAAAGGGAATAGGGATAACCCGGGAATTACAGGCCAGTTAGTCTTACTTCGGTGGTAGGCAAAGTAATGGAAAGGGTACTGAGGGATTGGATTTATGAGTATCTGGAAAGGCACTGCTTGATTAGGGACAGCCAGCACGGATTTGTGAGGGGTAGTTCTTGCCTTACAAGTCTTATTGAATTCTTTGAGGAGGTGACCAAGCATGTGGATGAGGGTAGAGCAGTGGATGTAGTGTACATGGATTTTAGTAAGGCATTTGATAAGGTTCCCCATGGTAGGCTTATGCGGAAAGTCAGGTGGCATGGGATAGTGGGAAGTTTGGCCAGTTGGATAGAAAACTGGCTAACCGGTCGAAGTCAGAGAGTGGTGGTAGATGGTAAATATTCAGCCTGGAGTCCAGTTACAAATGGAGTTCCACAGGGACCAGTTCTGGGTCCTCTGCTGTTTGTAAACTTTATTAATGTCTTGGAAGAGGGAGTCGAAGGATGGGTCAGCAAATTTGCAGATGATATGAAGATTGGTGGAGTTGTGGATAGTGAGGAGGGCTGTTGTTGGCTGCAAAGGGACTTAGATATGATGCAGAGCTGGGCTGAGAGTGGCAGATGGAGTTCAACCCTGTCAAGTGTGAGGTTGTCCATTTTGGAAGGACAAATAAGAATGCGGAATACAGGGTTAATGGGAGGGTTCTTAGTAAGGTGGAGGAGCAGAGGGATCTGGGGTCTATGTTCATAGATCTTTGAAAGTTGCCACTCAGGTGGATAGAGCTTGTAAGAAGGCCTGTGGTGTATTAGCGTTCATTAGCAGAGGGATTGAATTCAAGAGTTGTGAGGTGATGTTGCAGCTGTACAGGACCTTGGTAAGGCCACATTTGGAGTACTGTGTGCAGTTCTGGTCGCCTCACTTTAGGAAAGATGTGGAAGCTTTGGAGAGGGTGCAGAGGAGATTTACCAGGATGTTGCCTGGAATGGAGAATAGGTCGTACGAGGATAGGTTGAGAGTTCTCGGCCTTTTCTCATTGGAACGGCGAAGGATGAGGGGTGACTTGATAGAGGTTTATAAGATGATCAGGGGAATAGATAGTATAGACAGAGACTTTTTCCACGGGTACAACAGAGTGTTACAAGGGGACATAAATTTAAGGTGAAGGGTGGAAGGTATAGGGGGGATGTCAGGGGTAGGTTCTTTACCCAGAGAGTGGTGGGGGCATGGAATGCGCTGCTTGTGGGAGTGGCAGAGTCAGAATCATTGGTGACCTTTAAGCGGCAATTGGATAGGTACATGGATAGGTGCTTAAGCTAGGACAAATGTTCGGCACAACATCGTGGGCCGAAGGGCCTGTTCTATGCTGTATTGTTCTATGTTCGGCCCTCCCAGCCTGCACCAATCCTCAGACCCTGTCTAACCTAAAACAAACAAACCTCCTGCCCTTATTCTGTCTGCGTTCCTCTCTTCCCTCCCTATTTGTGTCACCATGCAGATGCCTCTTCAATGTCGCCAGTCTCCCGTCCATTTTAATTCCCCTTCCCACTCCTTTTCCAATGTGACCATCCTTGGCCTCCTCCATTGCCACAACGAACTACACCACAAATTGGAAGAACAACACCTCATCTTCCGCCTGGGCAGCCTACACCCTGGAGGACTCAACATTGAGTTCTCCGATTTCAAATAACCTCCCTCCCCCAGCCTCCTCACCCTCCCTCACCCCCTCCCGGCCCCCAACTGGATTAATTCCTCCCATTGACTGACCAGGTCATACCCTCTAGCTGTCTTCACCTATCCCCACCTCACCTCCCTGCCCTCCCCCCGCCACCCCCTTTATCTGCAGCTCCCCCTACACCCACACTCCCCAGCCCTGAAGAAGACTTAAACCTGAAATGTTGACTTCTCCACCTCCTAGTGCTGCCTGGCTCACCGTGTTCTTCCAGCCTCTTGCCCCCTTCCCCCACCTCTCCTCACAGTGTGTTCCAGGCTCCTACCACTCTCTGCATGAAAACCTTTCCTCCCTTCAACTGTCCCCCCTCTCACCTTGAACCTGTGACCCCCTCGGAATTGACCCTTTGACCCTGGGGAGGGGAGAGCCTCTGACCATCCGCCCTATCGATTCCTCTCAGAATAGTGTAGGCCTCTATCGGGCCTCCTCTCAGCCTGCGTCTTTCCCGGTGACAACAATCCCAGTCTCTTTAACCTTCCCTCGTAGACAGGGGCCTCTCGAGACCAGGTAACGTCCCGGTGAGCCCCTTCTGTCATTCCATCTCCAAAACGTCCACCTCCTTCTGATAGTAGGGTCCCAAAACCGCACACAATCCTCCGAATGCGGCCTAGCGAGGATGTTATGTAGCTGGTTTGCCAACTCCGTGCCCCAAATGGTGAAGGCAATCATGCCACCTGCCTCCTTAAACATCTTGGCCACTCGCATCGCCACGTTTAGGGAACCGCAGACCTGTCTGTATGTTAATTAGATTAGATTAGACTTACAGTGTGGAAACAGGCCCTTCGGCCCAACAAGTCCACACCGACCCGCCGAAGCGCAACCCACCCATACCCCTACATTTACCCCTTACCTAACACTACGGACAATTTAGCATGGCCAATTCACCTGACCCGCACATCTTTGGACTGTGGGAGGAAACCGGAGCACCCGGAGGAAACCCACGCAGACACGGGGAGAACGTGCAAACTCCACACAGTCAGTCGCCTGAGTCGGGAATTGAACCCAGGTCTACAGGCGCTGTGAGGCAGCAGTGCTAACCACTGTGCCACCGTGCCGCCCAAAATGTTCCCAAGGGTTCTGCCATTCACACCCAAACTTGATCCCCCAAAATGCATCACTCCATATTTGTCTGGGTTAAACTCCATCTGCCATTTCTGTGCCCCAGTCGCCAATCTATCTATATCCTGTTGTACCCTTTCACAATCGCCTGCACGATCAGCCACTCCACCAATCCTTGTGTCATCTGCAAACTTACTAATCAGACCACCCACGTTTCCTCCACAACAGAGGGCCTGAGACTGATCCCTGTGGGACACCACTAGTTACTGGTCTCCACTCTGAAAAAACACCCTTCCACCGCTAACCCCTGCCCTCTATGACCAAGCCAGTTCTGTATCCATCCAACCAACGCACCATGAATCCCATGTGATTATAGTTTTTGTACCAATCTGCCATGTGGGGATTTATCAGATGCCTTGCTAAAGTCCACGTAAATTACATCCACAGCCCTTCCCTCATCAATTAACTTTGTCACCTCTTCAAAGAATTCAGTCAGGTTGGTGAGACATGACCTACCTCGTGCTGCCTGTCCCTAACCAGTCCATTTTCTTCCAAACGTGTCCACATTGTATCCCTCAGCCCTTTGTCAAGAGCTTTCCCACCACAGATGTCAGGTTGGCCGGCCTGCAATTTCCTGGATTGTCCCTGCTTCCTTTCCTGGCTGATCTCCAGACCACTGGAACCTCGCCTGTGGTCAAAGGGGACATGAAGATACTTGCTATTGCCCCAGCCATTTTCTTCCCTTGCCTCTCCCAGCAACCTCAGATAGATCTCATCTGGCCCCGGGGACTTGTCTACATTAATGCAATTTAGAGTCATAGAGATGTACGGCACGGAAACAGACCCTTCAGTCCAACCCGTCCATGCCGACCAGATATCCCAACCCAATCTAGTCCCACCTGCCAGCACCCGGCCCATATCCCTCCAACCCCTTCCTATTCATATCCCCATCCAGATGCCTTTTAAATGTTGCAATTGTACCAGCCTCCCCCACTTCCTCCTTCAATATACCTTGATTATCTGGCATTCAATTATCTGAGTATCGGATTATCCGGCAATTTCGCGAGGTCTCGATGCTCAGTTAAACCATGTAATCCTGCATTCGAGTATCCGGAAGTCGATTAACCGACTGAAATACTGCCCCACTGTATCCTTGGGATAATCGAGATTTCCCCTGTATTGTCGAGTACTCACACGCTCATCCCTGACCTCATCAAGGGTCATGGTGAGGTCATCCCCGACCTCATCAAGGGTCATGGTGAAGTCATCCCCGATGTCATCAAGAGTCATGGTGAGGTCATCCCCGACCTCATCAAGGGTCATGGTGAGGTCATCCCCGACCTCATCAAGGGTCATGGTGAGGTCATCCCTGACCTCATCAAGGGTCATGGTGAGGTCATCCACGACCTCATCAAGGGTCATGGTGAGGTCATCCCTGACCTCATCAAGGGTCATGGTGAGGTCATCCCCAACCTCATCCAAGGTCATGTCCTTCCCATTGGTGAATACCGATAGAAAGTATTGTTAAAGATCTCTTCTACTTCCTGTGGCTCCATCATTTCCCTCCTTTATCCTTGTGTAGGTCTACTCTTTCTCTTGCTACCTTCTTGCATCCAATACATACATCAAAAGCCTTGGGATTCCTCTTGACTCTGCTTGCTAAAGACACAAGGATCGGTGCTGGATCCTCTACTTTTTGTCATTTACATAAATGATTTGGATGTGAGCATAAGAGGTACAGTTAGTAAGTTTGCAGATGGCACCAAAATTGGAGGTGTAGTGGACAGCGAAGAGGGTTACCTCAGATTACAACAGGATCTTGATCAGATGGGCCAATGGGGTGAGAAGTGGCAGATGGAGTTTAATTCAGATAAATGTGAGGTGCTGCATTTTGGGAAAGGCAAATCAGGGCAGGACTTATACACTTAATGGTAAGGTCCTAGGGAGTGTCGCTGAACAAAGAGACCTTGGGGTGCAGGTTCATAGCTCCTTGAAAGTGGAGTCGCAGGTAGATAGGATAGTGAAGAAGGCGTGTGGTATGCTTTCCTTTATTGGTCAGAGTATTGAGTACAGGAGTTGGGAGGTCATGTTGTGGCTGTACAGGACATTGGCTAGGCTACTGTTGGAATATTGCATGCAATTCTAGTCTCCCTCCTATCGGAAAGATGTTGTGAAACTTGAAAGGCTTCAGAGAAGATTTACAAGGATGTTGCCAGGGTTGGAGGGTTTGAGCTACAGGGAGAGGCTGAACAGGCCGGGGCTGTTTTCCCTGGAGCGTCGGAGGCTGAGGGGTGACCTTATAAAGATTTACAAAATCATGAGGGGCATGGATAGGATAAATAGGCAAAGTCTTTTCCCTCGGGTCAGGGAGTCCAAAATGAGAGGGGCATAGATTTAGGGTGAGAGGGGAAAGATATAAAAGAGACCTAAGGGGCAACTTTTTCACACAGAGGGTGGTACGTGTATGGAATGAGCTGCCAGAGGAAGTGGTGGAGGCTGGTACAATTTCAGCATTTAAGAGGCATTCGGATGGGTATATGAATAGGAAGGGTTTGGAGGGATATGGGCCGGGTGCTGGAAGGTGGGACTAGATTGGGTTGGGATATCTGGTCGGCATGGACGGGTTGGACCGAAGGGTCTGTTTCCGTGCTGTACATCTCTTTGACTCGATGACTCTATAACATTTCATGGCCCCTTTTAAACTTCTTAATTCCACATTCAAGTTCCTTCCTAACTTCCCTAAACTCCTCATGGGCTTTGTCAGTTTGTAGCCTCTGGAAAACTCCCAACAGGGAGGCTCTCCTTTCCTGTTTCTAACCTCAGCCCGTTCGACCTCAGTCGATGAGTCCTCAAACGTCCTTTCTGCCATTGTCAAACTGTCCTCCACTAACAATGCCACTCCTCCCCCACTTTTACCATCTTCTCTGTTTTTACTGAAACATCTAAATCCTGGAACCTGCGACAACCATCCCTGTCCCTGCTCTAGTCTCCGAAATGGCCACAACATCGAAGTCCCAGGTACCAGACCATGCTGTAAGCTCCCCACCTTATTCCGGATGCTCCTGGAGCTGAAGTAGACCCACTTCAAATCAACTTCCTGCTTGCCGGTGAACTCTTGCGACCTTGAAACCTCACTACTCAACTTCCTGTATACCTGAACTACAGTTTAGGTTCCCACACCCCTGCTGAATTAGTTTAAACCCACCCGAAGAGCATTAGCAAATCTCCCTGCTGGGATATTGGTAACCCACCCCCTGTTTCAGGTGCAGTCTGCCCTGTTTGTAGTGGTGTGGGGCGTTTTATTCCTTCATTTTTCTTCTATTCCTTAAGGATTTGTACTCAGGAATCTGTACGTAATTAGTACCTAAGATGGCACTATAAGTGGCAACCTGTAAGCTTTTCACTGTGTTCATGTGAGTACACGCAGTAATGAAGCTAATTCAATTCAATTCACTCGTACAAATTCCATTTGCTCAAGTTGGGCACGGTGGCTCAATGGTTAGCACTGCTGCCTCACAGTGCGAGGGATCCGGGTTCGATTCCAGCCTCCAGCAACTGTCTGTGTGGAGATTGCGCGTTCTCCACTCCAACCCCCCCACACCTCAGTGTCTGGAGGAGGTTTCATCCAGGTGCTAGGGTTTCCTCCCACAGTCCAAAGATGTGCAGGTTAGGGTGGGTTGGCCGTGCTAAATTGTCCCATAGTGCCCAGGGATGTGCAGGTTAGGGTGGATTGGCCGTGCTAAATTGTCCCATAGTGCCCAGGGATGTGCAGGTTAGGGTGGATTGGCCATGCTAAATTGTCCCATAGTGCCCAGAGATGTGCAGGTTAGGGTGGATTGGCCGTGCTAAATTGTCCCATAGTGCCCAGGGATGTGCAGGTTAGGGTGGATTGGCCGTGCTAAATTGTCCCATAGTGCCCAGGGATGTGCAGGTTAGGGTGGATTGGAAATGTAGAGCAATAAGGTAGGGGAATGGGTCTGGGTGGGATATCTTTGGAGGGTCGGTGTTGACTTGTTGGGCTGAATCCAAAGAGCAGGAGAGTCGACATTTTGGGCATGAGCCCTTCTTCAGGAAGGGCTCATGCCTGAAATGTCGATTCTCCTGCTCTTTGGATGCTGCCTGACCTGCTGCGCTTTTCCAGCGACACATTTTCAGCTCTGACCTCCAGCATCTGCAGTCCTCACTTTCTCCTTGTTGGGCTGAATAGCCTGTGTGCTCGCTGCAGGGAGTCTGTGTTCTCGAATCCCTCATGACCTCACATCTTCCACCCCGTCTATTCACATGCCCTTCGCTTTCCTCTGAATCTGATCACTCGAACATCCATCACTCCCCCAGTGTTCCCATCACTCCATCGTCGCCAGCTGTTCCTGCAGCCGCCTGGGGTCAGTGAGCTCTGGAAATCCCTCCCTGAACTTTACTCCATGACCCTTGAAGGTGATCCTTGAATCTGACCTCCTTGACTGGGCCTCTGTGCTCCAATTAATCTTCTCTGTGACACCACAAGAGACTTCACCACTTTGAAATTACAACACGTGATAGGATTGACGTCCATATTACACAGGCAGAGATGCTCAAGGTCTTAAAATGCATAAAGGCAGATAAATCCCCGGGAAATCTTCGAGTGTAGGTGTTGGGATGTTATGAGGAGCATATATAGGACATTGGTGAGGCCACTTTTGGAATACTGTGGCCAGTTCTAGTCTCCCAGTTATAGGAAGATTATTAAACTGGAGAGGGTTCAGATGTTGCCGGGAATGCAGGGTTTGGGTTATGGGGAGAGGCTGGATAGGCGGGGAACTTTTTCACTCGATCTTTCGAGTTGATCTTACAGAGATTTATAAAATCACGAGGGGCACGGATAAAGTGATTGGCCAGTGTCTTGGGTTTGGATTTGAAGTCTAGGGCAAATTTTTTGGATGAGAGGAGAAAGGTTTCGAAGGGCGATGAGGGGCATCTTTTTGACACAGAGGAAGTGGTCCGTGCATGGAATGATCTTCCAGAGGAAGTGGTAGATGTGGGGACAGTTACAACGTTTAAAAGACAAATTACAGCCTTTAAAAAGCATATGAATAGGAAGGGTTTCGAGGGATATGGCAGGCCGGAGTGGGTACTGCTGATGCTGGAGATTAGAGTCAAGATTAGAGTGGTGCTGGAAAAGCGCAGCAGGTCAGGCAGCATCCGAGGAGCAGGAAAAATTGACGTTCCGGGCAAAAGCCCTTCGATGGGAAAGATTAGAGGGAAATGGGCCAAGTGCTGGCAAATGGGACTAGATTAACTTAGGATATCTGGTCAGCATGGATGCGTTGGACTAAAGGGTCTGTTTCTGTGCTGTATGATTTCATGACTGATCTGGTGTATCCCAGAGCTTTATGGGATTGCTAGGGAAGTGATTTACCAGACACCTTGCTGAGAGAGATACCACAGGTGAGGTGCTGGAGATCTGAAAGGTGCTAGGGAAAATACAGGGAACTATAGACCGGTGAGCCTGATGTCAGTGCTGGGGATGTTGTTGGAGGGAATCCTGAGGGACAGGATTTACATGTATTTGGAAAGGCAAGGACTGATTAGGAATAATGGCTTTGTGCGTGGGAAATCGAGTCTCACAAATTTGATTGTTTTTATTAAAATGAGTGGCAAAGAAGATTACTGAGGGCAGAGCAGTGGACGTTTTCTCGATGATCTTCAGCAAGGCTTTCGACAAGGTTCTGCATGGTAGATTGCTGCTCTAATCTGAATCACATTGAATCCAGGGAGAGTTAGCCAACTGGATACAAAATTGGCTTTAAGGTGGCGATGGCGGCCTGTGACCAGTGGAGTGCCACAAGGATTGGTGCTGGGTCCACTACTTTTTGTCATTTATATCAATGATTTGGATGTGAACATAGGAGGTACAGTTAGTAAGTTTGCAGATGACACTACAATTGGAGGTGCAGTGGACAGCGAAGAGGGTTACCTCAGATGACAATGGGATCTTGATCAGACAGGCCGGTGGGCTGAGGAGTGGCAGATGGAGTTTAATTTCGGTAAATGTGAGGTGCTGCATTTTGGAAAGGCAAATCAGGGCAGGACGTACACACTTAATACAGAGAACGTAGAAAAGTACAGCACAGAACAGGCCCACAATGTTGTGCCGAGACGTAATCCTAATGTAAAATATAATAACCTAATCGACACACCCCACAACTCCCTGCTGTCCATGTGCATGTCCAGCAGTCGCTTAAATGTCCCCAATGACTCTGCTTCCACCACCACCGCTGGCAACGCATTCCATGCATTCGCAACTCTCTGGGAAAAGAACCTACCTCTGATGTCTCCTTTATACCTTCCTCCTAATATCTTAAACTATGACTTCTCGTCCCAGTCAATCCTGCCCTGGGGAAAAGTCTTAATGCTAAGGTCCTGGGGAGTGTTGCTGAACAAAGGGACCTGGAAGTGCAGGTTCACACCTCTTTGAACATGGAGTCACAGGCAGATAGGATAGTGAAGAAGGCATTTGGTATGCTTTCCTTTATTGGTCAGAGTATTCAGTACAGCAGTTGGGAAGTCATATTGCGGCTGTACAGTAGGCCACTTTTGGAATACTGCGTTCAATTCTCTCTGCTAAAGGAAAGATGTTGTGAAACTTGAAAGGCTTCAGAGAAGATTTACAAGGATGTTGCCAGGGTTGGAGGATTTGAGCTACAGGGAGAGGCTGAACAGGGTGGGGCTGTTTTCCCTGGAGCGTCGGAGGCTGAGGGGTGACCTTATAGAGGTTTATAAAATCAGTGCTGAGGGAGTGCCGCACTGTCAGAGGGTCAGTACTGAGGGAGTGCCACACTGTCAGAGGGTCAGTACTGAGGGAGTGCTGCACTGTCAGAGGGTCAGTGCTGAGGGAGAGCCGCAGTGTCAGAGGGTCAGTACTAAAGGAGTGCTGCACTGTCAGAGGGTAGGCAGTGAGGGAGTGCCGCACTGTCGGAGGGTCAGTACTGACGGAGTGCCGCACTGTGAGAGGGTCAATACTGAGGGAGTGCCGCACTGTCAGCAGGTAAGCACTGAGAGAGTGCTGCACTGTCAGAGGGCCAGTACTGAGGGAGTGCTGCACTGTTGGAGGGTCAGCACTGAGGGAGCACCACACTGTCGGAGGGTCAGTACTGAGGGAGCGCAACGCTGTCGGAGGATAAATACTGAGAGAAAGCTGTATTAACCCTCACACACAGTCAGCAATCTGATAACAGTGTGATGTATTAACCCTCACACACTGACAGCAGTCTGACAGCAGTGAGCTGTATTAACCCTCCCACACTGACAGCAGTCTGATAGCAGTGTGCTGTATTAACCTTCACACACAGAGAGCAGTGTGATAGCAGTGTGCTGTATCTACCCTCACAAACAGTCAGCAATCTGATAACAGTGTGCTGTATTAACCCTCACACACAGTCAGCAGTCTGATCGCAGTGTGCTGTATTAACCCTCACACACAGTCAGCAGTCTGATCGCAGTGTGCTGTATTAACCCTCACACACTGACAGCAATCTGATAACAGTGTGCTGTTATAACCCTCACACACAAACAGCAGTCTGATCGCAGTGTGCTGTATTAACCTTCACACACAGACAGCACTGTGATAGCAGTGTGCTGTATTAACCCTCACACACAGACAGCAGTCTGATAGCAGCGTGCTGTATTAACCCTCACACACAGTCAGCAGTCTGATAGCAGTGTGCTGTATTAACCCTCACACACAGACAGCAGTCTGATAGCAGCGTGCTGTATTAACCCTCACACACAGACAGCAGTCTGATAGCAGTGTGCTGTATTAACCCTCACACACAGTCAGCGGTCTGATAGAAATGTGCTGCATTAACCCTCACACACAGACAGCAGTCTGATTGCAGTGTGCTGTATTAACCCTCACACACAGTCAGCGGTCTGATAGAAATGTGCTGCATTAACCCTCACACACAGACAGCAGTCTGATTGCAGTGTGCTGTATTAACCCTCACACACAGTCAGCAGTCTGATTGCAGTGTGCTGTATTAACCCTCATAGACAGACAGCAGTCTGATAGCAGTGTGCTGTATTAACCCTCACACACAGTCAGCAGTCTGATAGCAGTGTGCTGTATTAACCCTCATAGACAGACAGCAGTCTGATAGCACTGTGCTGCATGAATCCTCACATACAGTCAACAGTCTGATAGCAGTATATTCTATAAACTGTCACACACAGACAGCAGTCTGGTAGCAGTGTGCTGTATTAACCCTCAAACACTAACAGCAGTCTGAGAGCAGTGTGCCGCATTAACCCTCACACACAGTTATTAGTCTGATAGCAGTGTGCTGCATTAACCCTTACACACAGTCAGCAGTCTGATAGCAGTGTGCTGTATTAACCCTCACACACAGTCAGCAGTCTGATAGCAGTGTGCTGTATTAACACTCACACACAGTCAGCAGTCTGATAGCAGTGTGCTGTATTAACCCTCACACACAGACAGCAGTCTGATAGCACTGTGCTGCATTAACCCTCACACAAAGTCAACGGTCTGATAGCAGTATATTCTATAAACTGTCACACACAGACAGCAGTCTGATAGCAGTGTGCTGTATTAACCCTCAAACACTGACAGCAGTCTAATAGCAGTGCGCTGAATTAACCCTCACACACAGTCAGCAGTGTGATAGCGGTGTGCTGTTTTAACCCTCACACACAAACCGCAGTCTGATAGCAGCATGCTGTATTAACCCTCACACACAGTCAGCAGTCTGATAGCAGTGTGCTGTATTAACCGTCACACACAGTCAAAAGTCTGATAGCAGTGTGCTGTATTAACCCTCACACACAGTCAGCAGTCTGATTGCAGTGTGCTGTATTAACCCTCACACACAGTCAGGAGTGTGATAGCAGTGTGCTGTATTAACCCTGACACACAGACAGCAGTCTGATAGCAGCGTGCTGTATTAACACTCACACACACTCAGCAGTCTGATAGCAGTGTGCTGTATTAACCCTCAAACACTGACAGCAGTCTAATAGCAGTTCGCTGTATTAACCCTCACACACAGTCAGCAGTGTGATAGCGGTGTGCTGCATTAACCCTCACACACAGTCAATGGTCTGATAGCAGTATATTCTATTAACTGTCACACACAGACAGCAGTCTGATAGCAGTGTGCTGTATTAACACTCACACACACTCAGCAGTCTGATAGCAGTGTGCTGTATTAACCCTCAAACACTGACAGCAGTCTAATAGCAGTTCGCTGTATTAACCCTCACACACAGTCAGCAGTGTGATAGCGGTGTGCTGTTTTAACCCTCACACACAAACCGCAGTCTGATAGCAGCATGCTGTATTAACCCTCACACACAGTCAGCAGTCTGATAGCAGTGTGCTGTGTTAACCCTCACACACAGTCAAAAGTCTGATAGCAGTGTGCTGTATTAACCCTCACACACAGTCAGCAGTCTGATTGCAGTGTGCTGTATTAACCCTCACACACACTCAGCAGTCTGATAGCAGCGTGCTGTATTAACACTCACACACACTCAGCAGTCTGACTGCAGTGTGCTGTATTAACCCTCATAGACAGACAGCAGTCTGATAGCAGTGTGCTGTATTAACCCTCATAGACAGACAGCAGTCTGATTGCAGTGTGCTGTATTAACCCTCACACACAGTCAGCAGTCTGATAGCATCGTGCTGTATTAACACTCACACACACTCAGCAGTCTGATAGCAGTGTGCTGTATTAACCCTCATAGACAGACAGCAGTCTGATAGCACTGTGCTGCATTAACCCTCACACACAGTCAACAGTCTGATAGCAGTATATTCTATAAACTGTCACACACAGACAGCAGTCTGGTAGCAGTGTGCTGTATTAACCCTCAAACACTGACAGCAGTCTGAGAGCAGTGTGCTGTATTAACACTCACACACCGTTATTAGTCTGATAGCAGTGTGCTGCATTAACCCTTACACACAGTCAGCGGTCTGATAGCAGTGTGCTGTATTAACCCTCACACACAGTCAGCAGTGTGATAGCGGTGTGCTGAATTAACCCTCACACACAGTCAATGGTCTGATAGCAGTATATTCTATTAACTGTCACACACAGACAGCAGTCTGATAGTAGTGTGCTGTATTAACCCTCAAACACTGATAGCAGTCTAATAGCAGCATGATGTATTAACCCTCACACACAGTCAGCAGTGTGATAGCGGTGTGCTGTTTTAACAGTCACACACAAACCGCAGTCTGATAGCAGCATGCTGTATTAACCCTCACACACAGTCAACGGTCTGATAGCAGTATATTCTATAATCTGTCACACACAGACAGCAGTCGGATAGCACTGTGCTGCATTAACCCTCACACACAGTCAACGGTCTGATAGCAGTATATTCTATTAACTGTCACACACAGACAGCAGTCTGAGAGCAGTGTGCTGTGTTAACCCTCATAGACAGACAGCAGTCTGATAGCAGTGTGCTGTATTAACCCTCACACACAGTCAGCAGTCTGATAGCAGTGTGCTGTATTAACCCTCACACACAGTCAACAGTCTGATAGCAGTGTGCTGTATTAACCCTCACACACAGTCAGCAGTCTGATTGCAGTGTGCTGTATTAACCCTCACACACAATCAGGAGTGTGATAGCAGTTTGCTGTATTAACCCTGACACACAGACAGCAGTCTGATAGCAGCGTGCTGTATTAACACTCACACACACTCAGCTGTCTGACAGCAGTGTGCTGTATTAACCCTCATAGACAGACAGCAGTCTGATAGCAGTGTGTTGTATTAACCCTCACACACAGTCAGCAGTCTGATAGCAGTGTGCTGTATTAACACACACACACTCAGCAGTCTGATTGCAGTGTGCTGTATTAACCCTCATAGACAGACAGCAGTCTGATAGCAGTGTGCTGCATTAACCCTCACACACAGACAGCAGTCTGATAGCAGTGTGCTGTATTAACCCTCACACACAGACAGCAGTCTGATAGCAGCCTGCTGTATTAACCCTCACACACAGTCAGCAGGCTGATAGCAGTGTGCTGAATTAACCCTCATACACAGTCAGCAGTCTGATAGCAGTGTGCTGTATTAACCCTCACACACAGTCAGCTGTCTGATCGCAGTGTGCTGTATTTACCCTCACAGACAGTCAGCAGTCTGATAGAAATGTGCTGTATTAACCCTCACACACAGTCAGGAGTGTGATAGCAGTGTGCTGTATTAACCCTCATAGACAGACAGCAGTCTGATAGCACTGTGCTGCATTAACCCTCAAACACACTCAGCAGTCTGATTGCAGTGTGCTGTATTAACCCTCATAGACAGACAGCAGTCTGATAGCAGTGTGCTGTATTAACCCTCACACACAGACAGCAGTCTGATAGCAGTGTGCTGTATTAACCCTCATAGACAGACAGCAGTCTGATAGCACTGTGCTGCATGAACCCTCACACACAGTCAACAGTCTGATAGCAGTATATTCTATAAACTGTCACACACAGACAGCAGTCTGGTAGCAGTGTGCTGTATTAACCCTCAAACACTGACAGCAGTCTGAGAGCAGTGTGCTGCATTAACCCTCACACACAGTTATTAGTCTGATAGCAGTGTGCTGCATTAACCCTTACACACAGTCAGCAGTCTGATAGCAGTGTGCTGTAATAACCCTCACACACAGTCAGCAGTCTGATAGCAGTGTGCTGTATTAACACTCACACACAGTCAGCAGTCTGATAGCAGTGTGCTGTATTAACCCTCACACACAGACAGCAGTCTGATAGCACTGTGCTGCATTAACCCTCACACACAGTCAACGGTCTGATAGCAGTATATTCTATAAACTGTCACACACAGACAGCACTCTGATAGCAGTGTGCTGTATTAACCCTCAAACACTGACAGCAGTCTAATAGCAGTTCGCTGTATTAACCCTCACACACAGTCAGCAGTGTGATAGCGGTGTGCTGTATTAACCCTCACACACATTCAGCAGTCTGATAGCAGTGTGCTGTATTAACCCTCACAGACAGACAGCAGTCTGATAGCACTGTGCTGCATGAACCCTCACACACAGTCAACAGTCTGATAGCAGTATATTCTATAAACTGTCACACATAGACAGCAGTCTGATAGCAGTGTGCTGTATTAACCCTCAAACACTGACAGCAGTCTAATAGCAGCATGCTGTATTAACCCTCACACACAGTCAGCAGTCTGATTGCAGTGTGCTGTATTAACCCTCACACACAGTCAGCAGTCTGATAGAAATCTGCTGTATTAACCCTCACACACAGTCAGCAGTCTGATAGCAGTGTGCTGTATTAACCCTCATAGACAGACAGCAGTCTGACAGCAGTGTGTTGTATTAACCCTCACACACAGTCAGCAGTCTGATAGCAGCGTGCTGTATTAACACTCACACACACTCAGCAGTCTGAGAGCAGTGTGCTGTGTTAACCCTCATAGACAGACAGCAGTCTGATAGCAGTGTGCTGTTTTAACCCTCACACACAAACCGCAGTCTGATAGCAGTTTGCTGTATTAACCCTGACACACAGACAGCAGTCTGATAGCAGCGTGCTGTATTAACACTCACACACAGTCAGCAGTCTGACAGCAGTGTGCTGTATTAACCCTCATAGACAGACAGCAGTCTGATAGCAGTGTGCTGCATTAACCCTCACACACAGTCAACGGTCTGATAGCAGTATATTCTATAAACTGTCACACACAGACAGCAGTCTGATAGCAGTGTGCTGTATTAACCCTCAAACACTGATAGCAGTCTGATAGCAGCATGATGTATTAACCCTCACACACAGTCAGCAGTGTGATAGCAGTGTGCTGTATTAACCCTCACACACAGTCAGCAGTCTGATAGCAGTGTGCTGTATTAACCCTCACACACAGTGAACAGTCTGATAGCAGTGTGCTGTATTAACCCTCACACACAGTCAGCAGTCTGATAGCAGTGTGGTGTATTAACCCTCACACACAGTCAACAGTCTGATAGCAGTGTGCTGTATTAACCCTCATAGACAGACAGCAGTCTGATAGCACTGTGCTGCATGAACCCTCACACACAGTCAACAGTCTGATAGCAGTATATTCTATAAACTGTCACACACAGTCAGCAGTCTGTTAGCAGTGTGCTGTATTAACCCTCACACACAGACAGCAGTCTGATAGCACTGTGCTGCATTAACCCTCACACACAGTCAACGGTCTGATAGCAGTATATTCTATAAACTGTCACACACAGACAGCAGTCTGATAGCAGTGTGCTGTATTAACCCTCAAACACTGACAGCAGTCTAATAGCAGTTCGCTGTATTAACCCTCACACACAGTCAGGAGCGTGATAGCAGTGTGCTGTATTAACCCTCAAACACTGATAGCAGTCTAATAGCAGCATGATGTATTAACCCTCACACACAGTCAGCAGTGTGATAGCGGTGTGCTGTTTTAACCCTCACACACAAACCGCAGTCTGATAGCAGCATGCTGTATTAACCCTCACACACAGTCAGCAGTCTGAGAGCAGTGTGCTGTGTTAACCCTCATAGACAGACAGCAGTCTGATAGCAGTGTGCTGTTTTAACCCTCACACACAAACCGCAGTCTGATAGCAGCATGATGTATTAACCCTCACACACAGTCAGCAGTCTGATAGCAGTGTGCTGTATTAACCCTCACACACAGTCAGGAGTGTGATAGCAGTTTGCTGTATTAACCCTGACACACAGACAGCAGTCTGATAGCAGCGTGCTGGATTAACACTCACACACACTCAGCAGTCTGATAGCAGTGTGCTGTATTAACCCTCATAGACAGACAGCAGTCTGATAGCAGTGTGTTGTATTAACCCTCACACACAGTCAGCAGTCTGATAGCAGTATATTCTATAAACTGTCACACACAGACAGCAGTCTGGTAGCAGTGTGCTGTATTAACCCTCAAACACTGACAGCAGTCTGAGAGCAGTGTGCTGCATTAACCCTCACACACAGTTATTAGTCTGATAGCAGTGTGCTGCATTAACCCTTACACACAGTCAGCAGTCTGATAGCAGTGTGCTGTATTAACCCTCACACACAGTCAGCAGTGTGATAGCGGTGTGCTGCATTAACCCTCACACACAGTCAATGGTCTGATAGCAGTATATTCTATTAACTGTCACACACAGACAGCAGTCTGATAGCAGTGTGCTGTATTAACCCTCAAACACTGATAGCAGTCTAATAGCAGCATGATGTATTAACCCTCACACACAGTCAGCAGTGTGATAGCAGTGTGCTGTATTAACCCTCACACACAGTCAGCAGTCTGATAGCAGTGTGCTGTATTAACCCTCACACACAGTCAGCAGTCTGATAGCAGTGTAGTGTATTAACCCTCACACACAGTCAACAGTCTGATAGTAGTGTGCTGTATTAACCCTCACACACAGTCAACAGTCTGATAGCAGTGTGCTGTATTAACCCTCACACACAGTCAGCAGTCTGATAGCAGTGTGCTGTATTAACCCTCACACACAGTCAACAGTCTGATAGAAATGTGCTGTATTAACCCTCACACACAGTCAGCAGTCTGATAGCAGGGTGCTGTATTAACCCTCACACACAGTCAGGAGTGTGATAGCAGTTTGCTGTATTAACCCTGACACACAGACAGCAGTCTGATAGCAGCCTGCTGTATTAACACTCACACACACTCAGCAGTCTGATAGCAGTGTGCTGTATTAACCCTCATAGACAGACAGCAGTCTGATAGCAGTGTGTTGTATTAACCCTCACACACAGTCAGCAGTCTGATAGCAGTGTGCTGTATTAACCCTCACACACAGTCAGCAGTCTGATAGCAGTGTGATGAATTAACCCTCACACACAGTCAGCAGTCTGATAGCAGTGTGCTGTATTAACACTCACACACAGTCAGCAGTCTGATAGCAGTGCGCTGTATTAACCCTCACACACAGTCAGCAGTCTGATTGCAGTGTGCTGTATTAACCCTCATAGACAGACAGCAGTCTGATAGCAGTGTGCTGTATTAACCCTCACACACAGTCAGCAGTCTGATAGCAGTGTGCCGTATTAACCCTCATAGACAGACAGCAGTCTGATGGCACTGTGCTGCATGAACCCTCACACACAGTCAACAGTCTGATAGCAGTATATTGTATAAAATGTCACACACAGACAGCAGTCTGGTAGCAGTGTGCTGTATTAACCCTCAAACACTGACAGCAGTCTGAGGGCAGTGTGCTGCATTAACCCTTACACACAGTCAGCAGTCTGATAGCAGTATATTCTATAAACTGTCACACACAGACAGCAGTCTGATAGCAGCCTGCTGTATTAACACTCACACACACTCAGCAGTCTGATTGCAGTGTGCTGTATTAACCCTCATAGACAGACAGCAGTCTGATAGCAGTGTGCTGTATTAACCCTCACACACAGTCAGCAGTCTGATAGCAGTGTGCTGTATTAACCCTCACACACAGTCAGCAGTCTGATAGCAGTGTGCTGTATTAACCCTCATAGACAGACAGCAGTCTGATAGCACTGTGCTGCATGAACCCTCACACACAGTCAACAGTCTGATAGCAGTATATTCTATAAACTGTCACACACAGACAGCAGTCTGATAGCAGTGTGCTGTATTAACCCTCAAACACTGACAGCAGTCTAATAGCAGTTCGCTGTATTAACCCTCACACACAGTCAGCAGTGTGATAGCGGTGTGCTGCATTAACCCTCACACACAGTCAATGGACTGATAGCAGTATATTCTATTAACTGTCACACACAGACAGCAGTCTGATAGCAGTGTGCTGTATTAACCCTCATAGACAGACAGCAGTCTGATAGCACTGTGCAGCATGAACCCTCACACACAGTCAACAGTCTGATAGCAGTATATTCTATAAACTGTCACACACAGACAGCAGTCTGGTAGCAGTGTGCTGTATTAACCCTCAAACACTGACAGCAGTCTGAGAGCAGTGTGCTGCATTAACCCTCACACACAGTTATTAGTCTGATAGCAGTGTGCTGCATTAACCCTTACACACAGTCAGCAGTCTGATAGCAGTGTGCTGTAATAACCCTCACACACAGTCAGCAGTCTGATAGCAGTGTGCTGTATTAACACTCACACACAGTCAGCAGTCTGATAGCAGTGTGCTGTATTAACCCTCACACACAGACAGCAGTCTGATATCACTGTGCTGCATTAACCCTCACACACAGTCAACGGTCTGATAGCAGTATATTCTATAAACTGTCACACACAGACAGCAGTCTGATAGCAGTGTGCTGTATTAACCCTCAAACACTGACAGCAGTCTAATAGCAGTTCGCTGTATTAACCCTCACAGACAGACAGCAGTCTGATAGCACTGTGCTGCATGAACCCTCACACACAGTCAGCAGTCTGATAGAAATCTGCTGTATTAACCCTCACACACAGTCAGGAGTGTGATAGCAGTGTGCTGCATTAACCCTCACACACACTCAGCAGTCTGATAGCAGTGTGCTGTATTAACCCTCATAGACAGACAGCAGTCTGAGAGCAGTGTGCTGTATTAACACTCACACACACTCAGCAGTCTGATAGCAGTGTGCTGTATTAACCCTCATAGACAGACAGCAGTCTGATAGCAGTGTGTTGTATTAACCCTCACACACAGTCAGCAGTCTGATAGCAGCGTGCTGTATTAACCCTCACACACACTCAGCAGTCTGAGAGCAGTGTGCTGTGTTAACCCTCATAGACAGACAGCAGTCTGATAGCAGTGTGCTGTTTTAACCCTCACACACAAACCGCAGTCTGATAGCAGTTTGCTGTATTAACCCTGACACACAGACAGCAGTCTGATAGCAGCGTGCTGTATTAACACTCACACACAGTCAGCAGTCTGACAGCAGTGTGCTGTATTAACCCTCATAGACAGACAGCAGTCTGATAGCAGTGTGCTGCATTAACCCTCACACACAGTCAACGGTCTGATAGCAGTATATTCTATAAACTGTCACACACAGACAGCAGTCTGATAGCAGTGTGCTGTATTAACCCTCAAACACTGACAGCAGTCTAATAGCAGTTCGCTGTATTAACCCTCACACACAGTCAGCAGTGTGATAGCGGTGTGCTGCATTAACCCTCACACACAGTCAATGGTCTGATAGCAGTATATTCTATTAACTGTCACACACAGACAGCAGTCTGATAGCAGTGTGCTGTATTAACCCTCAAACACTGATAGCAGTCTAATAGCAGCATGATGTATTAACCCTCACACACAGTCAGCAGTGTGATAGCAGTGTGCTGTATTAACCCTCACACACAGTCAGCAGTCTGATAGCAGTGTGCTGTATTAACCCTCACACACAGTGAACAGTCTGATAGCAGTGTGCTGTAATAACCCTCACACACAGTCAGCAGTCTGATAGCAGTGTGGTGTATTAACCCTCACACACAGTCAACAGTCTGATAGCAGTGTGCTGTATTAACCCTCATAGACAGACAGCAGTCTGATAGCACTGTGCTGCATGAACCCTCACACACAGTCAACAGTCTGATAGCAGTATATTCTATAAACTGTCACACACAGACAGCAGTCTGGTAGCAGTGTGCTGTATTAACCCTCATAGACAGACAGCAGTCTGATAGCACTGTGCAGCATGAACCCTCACACACAGTCAACAGTCTGATAGCAGTATATTCTATAAACTGTCACACACAGACAGCAGTCTGGTAGCAGTGTGCTGTATTAACCCTCAAACACTGACAGCAGTCTGAGAGCAGTGTGCTGCATTAACCCTCACACACAGTTATTAGTCTGATAGCAGTGTGCTGCATTAACCCTTACACACAGTCAGCAGTCTGATAGCAGTGTGCTGTATTAACACTCACACACAGTCAGCAGTCTGATAGCAGTGTGCTGTATTAACCCTCACACACAGACAGCAGTCTGATAGCACTGTGCTGCATTAACCCTCACACACAGTCAACGGTCTGATAGCAGTATATTCTATAAACTGTCACACACAGACAGCAGTCTGATAGCAGTGTGCTGTATTAACCCTCAAACACTGACAGCAGTCTAATAGCAGTTCGCTGTATTAACCCTCACACACAGTCAGGAGTGTGATAGCAGTGTGCTGTATTAACCCTCAAACACTGATAGCAGTCTAATAGCAGCATGATGTATTAACCCTCACACACAGTCAGCAGTGTGATAGCGGTGTGCTGTTTTAACCCTCACACACAAACCGCAGTCTGATAGCAGCATGCTGTATTAACCCTCACACACAGTCAGCAGTCTGAGAGCAGTGTGCTGTGTTAACCCTCATAGACAGACAGCAGTCTGATAGCAGTATGCTGTATTAACACTCACACACAGTCAGCAGTCTGATAGCAGTGTGATGAATTAACCCTCACACACAGTCAGCAGTCTGATAGCAGTGTGCTGTATTAACACTCACACACAGTCAGCAGTCTGATAGCAGTGCGCTGTATTAACCCTCATAGACAGACAGCAGTCTGATAGCAGTGTGCTGTATTAACCCTCACACACAGTCAGCAGTCTGATAGCAGTGTGCCGTATTAACCCTCATAGACAGACAGCAGTCTGATAGCACTGTGCTGCATGAACCCTCACACACAGTCAACAGTCTGATAGCAGTATATTGTATAAAATGTCACACACAGACAGCAGTCTGGTAGCAGTGTGCTGTATTAACCCTCAAACACTGACAGCAGTCTGAGGGCAGTGTGCTGCATTAACCCTTACACACAGTCAGCAGTCTGATAGCAGTATATTCTATAAACTGTCACACACAGACAGCAGTCTGATAGCAGCCTGCTGTATTAACACTCACACACACTCAGCAGTCTGATTGCAGTGTGCTGTATTAACCCTCATAGACAGACAGCAGTCTGATAGCAGTGTGCTGTTTTAACCCTCACACACAGTCAGCAGTCTGATAGCAGTGTGCTGTATTAACCCTCACACACAGTCAGCAGTCTGATAGCAGTGTGCTGTATTAACCCTCACACACAGTCAGCAGTCTGATAGCAGTGTGCTGTATTAACCCTCATGGACAGACAGCAGTCTGATAGCACTGTGCTGCATGAACCCTCACACACAGTCAACAGTCTGATAGCAGTATATTCTATAAACTGTCACACACAGACAGCAGTCTGATAGCAGTGTGCTGTATTAACCCTCAAACACTGACAGCAGTCTAATAGCAGTTCGCTGTATTAACCCTCACACACAGTCAGCAGTGTGATAGCGGTGTGCTGCATTAACCCTCACACACAGTCAATGGTCTGATAGCAGTATATTCTATTAACTGTCACACACAGACAGCAGTCTGATAGCAGTGTGCTGTATTAACCCTCAAACACTGATAGCAGTCTAATAGCAGCATGATGTATTAACCCTCACACACAGTCAGCAGTGTGATAGCGGTGTGCTGTTTTAACCCTCACACACAAACCGCAGTCTGAGAGCAGCATGATGTATTAACCCTCACACACAGTCAGCAGTCTGATAGCAGTGTGCTGTATTAACCCTCACACACAGTCAGCAGTCTGATAGCAGTGTGCTGTATTAACCCTCACACACAGTCAGGAGTGTGATAGCAGTTTGCTGTATTAACCCTCACACACAGTCAGCAGTCTGATAGCAGTGTGCTGTATTAACCCTCACACACAGTCAGCAGTCTGATTGCAGTGTGCTGTATTAACCCTCACACACAGTCAGCAGTCTGATAGCAGTGTGCTGTATTAACCCTCACACACAGTCAGGAGTGTGATAGCAGTGTGCTGTATTAACCCTCACACACAGTCAGGAGTGTGATAGCAGCGTGCTGTATTAACACTCACACACACTCAGCAGTCTGATTGCAGTGTGCTGTATTAACCCTCATAGACAGACAGCAGTCTGATAGCAGTGTGCTCTATTAACACTCACACACAGTCAGCAGTCTGATAGCAGTGTGCTGTATTAACCCTCATAGACAGACAGCAGTCTGATAGCACTGTGCTGCATGAACCCTCACACACAGTCAACGGTCTGATAGCAGTATATTCTATAAACTGTCACACACGGACAGCAGTCTGATAGCAGTGTGCTGTATTAACCCTCAAACACTGACAGCAGTCTAATAGCAGTTCGCTGTATTAACCCTCACACACAGTCAGCAGTGTGATAGCGGTGTGCTGCATTAACCCTCACACACAGTCAATGGTCTGATAGCAGTATATTCTATTAACTGTCACACACAGACAGCAGTCTGATAGCAGTGTGCTGTATTAACCCTCACACACAGTCAGCAGTCTGATAGCGGTGTGCTGTTTTAACCCTCACACACAAACCGCAGTCTGATAGCAGCATGCTGTATTAACCCTCACACACAGTCAGCAGTCTGATAGCACTGTGCTGCATTAACCCTCACACACAGTCAACAGTCTGATAGCAGTATATTCTATAAACTGTCACACACAGACATCAGTCTGGTAGCAGTGTGCTGTATTAACCCTCAAACACTGACAGCAATCTGAGAGCAGTGTGCTGCATTAACCCTCACACACAGTTATTAGTCTGATAGCAGTGTGCTGCATTAACCCTCACACACAGACAGCAGTCTGATAGCAGTGTGCTGTATTAACACTCACACACAGTCAGCAGTCTGATAGCAGAGTGCTGTATTAACCCTCACACACAGACAGCAGTCTGATAGCAATGTGCTGCATTAACCCTCACACACAGTCAATGGTCTGATAGCAGTATATTCTATTAACTGTCACACACAGACAGCAGTCTGATAGCAGTGTGCTGTATTAACCCTCAAACACTGACAGCAGTCTAATAGCAGTGCGCTGTATTAACCCTCACACACAGTCAGCAGTGTGATAGCGGTGTGCTGCATTAACCCTCACACACAGTCAATGGTCTGATAGCAGTATATTCTATTAACTGTCACACACAGACAGCAGTCTGAATGCAGTGTGCTGTATTAACCCTCACACACAGTCAGCAGTGTGATAGCGGTGTGCTGTTTTAACCCTCACACACAAACCGCAGTCTGATAGCAGCATGCTGTATTAACCCTCACACACAGTCAGCAGTCTGAGCGCAGTGTGCTGTGTTAACCCTCATAGACAGACAGCAGTCTGATAGCAGTGTGCTGTTTTCACCCTCACACACAAACCGCAGTCTGATAGCAGCATGATGTGTTCACCCTCACACACAGTCAGCAGTCTGAAAGCAGTGTGCTGTATTAACCCTCACACACAGTCAACAGTCTGATAGCAGTGTGCTGTATTAACCCTCACACACAGTCAGCAGTCTGATAGCTGTGTGAGGAATTCACCCTCACACACAGTCAGAAGTCTGATAGCAGTGTGCTGTATTAACCCTCACAGACAGTCAGCAGTCTGATAGCAGGGTGCTGTATTAACCCTCCCACACAGTCAGCAGTCTGATCGCAGTGTGCTGTATTTACCCTCACACACAGACAGCAGTGTGATAGCACTGTGCTGTATTAACCCTCACACAGTCAGCAGTCTGATAGCAGCGTGCTGTATTAACCCTCACACACAGTTATTAGTCTGATAGCAGTGTGCTGAATTAACCCTCACACACAGTTAGCAGAATGATAGCAGTGTGCTGTATTAACCCTCACACACAGTCAGCAGTCTGATAGCAGTGTGCTGTATTAACCCTCACATACAGTCAGCAGTCTGATAGCAGTGTGCTGTATTAACCCTCACACACAGACAGCAGTCTGACAGCAGTGTGCTGTATTATCCCTCACACACAGTTAGCAGAATGATAGCAGTGTGTTGTATTAACCCTCACACACAGTTAGCAGAATGATAGCCGTGTGTTGTATTAACCCTCACACGCAGTTAGCAGAATGATAGCAGTGTGCTGTATTAACCCTGAAACACAGACAGCAGTCTGATAGCAGTGTGCTTTGTTATCCCTCATAGACAGTCAGCTGTCTGATGGCAGTGTGCTGTATTAACCCTCACACACAGTCAATGGTCTGATAGCAGCGTGCTGTATTAACATTCACACACAGACAGCAGTCTGATAGCAGTGTGCTGTATTAACCCTCAAACACTGACAGCAGTCTGATAGCAGTGTGCTGTTATAACCCTCACACACAGTCAGCAGTGTGATAGCAGAGTGCTGTATTAACCCTCACACACAGTCAGCAGGCTGATTGCAGTGTGCTGCATGAACGCTCACACACAGTCAGGAGTCTGATAGCAGTGTGCTGTATTAACCCTCACACACATTTATTAGTCTGATAGCAGTGTGCTGTATTAACCCTCACACACAGACAGCAGTCTGATAGCAGTGAGCTGTATCAACCCTCACACACAGTCAGCAGTCTGATAGCAGTGTGCTGTATTAACCCTCACACACAGTCAGCAGTCTGATAGCAGTGTGCTGCATTTGCGCTCACACACAGTCAGTAGTCTGATAGCAGTGTGCTGTATTAACCCTCACACACAGTCAGTAGTCTGCTAGCAGTGTGCTGTATTAACCATCACACACAGTCAGCAGTCTGATAGCAGTGTGCTGTATTAACCCTCACACACAGTCAGCAGTCTGATAACAGTGTGCTGTTTTAAGCCTCACACACAGTCAGCAGTCTGATAGCAGTGTGCTGCATTAACCCTCACACACAGTCAGCAGTCTGATAGCAGTGTACTGTATTAACACTCACACACGGTCAGCAGTCTGATAGCAGCGTGCTGTATTAACCCTCACACATAGTCAGCAGTGATAGCAGTGTGCTGTATTAACCATCACAGACAGTTATTAGTCTGATAGCAGTGTGCTGAATTAACCCTCACACATAGTCAACAGTCTGATAGCAGTGTGCTGTATAAACCCTCACACACAGTCAGCAGTCTGATAGCAGTGTGCTGTATTAACACTCACACACACTCAGCAGTCTGATAGCAGTGTGCTGTATTAACCCTCATAGACAGACAGCCGTCTGATAGCAGTGTGCTGTATTAACACTCACACACAGTCAGCAGTCTGATAGCAGTGTGCTGCATTAACCCTCACACACAGTCAGCAGTCTGATAGCAGTGTGCTGTATTAACCCTCATAGACAGACAGCCGTCTGATAGCAGTGTGCTGTATTAACCCTCACACACAGTCAGCAGTCTGATAGCAGTCTATTCTATTAACTGTCACACACAGACAGCAGTCTGAAATCAGTGTGCTGTATTAACCCTCAAACACTGACAGCAGTCTAATAGCAGTGCGCTGTATTAACCCTCACACACAGTCAGCAGTGTGATAGCGGTGTGCTGTTTTAACCCTCACACACAAACCGCAGTCTGATAGCAGCATGCTGTATTAACCCTCACACTGGGACAGCAGTCTGATAGCAGTGTGCTGTATCAACCCTCACACACAGACAGCAATCTGATAGCAAAGTGCTGTATTAACCCTCACACACAGTCAGCAGTCTGATAGCAGTGTGATGAATTAACCATCACACACAGACAGCAGTCTGATAGCAGTGAGCTGAATTCACCCTCACACACAGTCAGCAGTCTGATAGCAGGGTGCTGTATTAACCCTCACACACTGTCAGCAATCTGATAACAGTGTGCTGTTATAACCCTCACACACAAACAGCAGTCTGATAGCAGTGTGCTGCATTAACCCTCACACACACACAGCAGTCTGATAGCAGTTTGCTGTATTAACCCTCACACACAGTCAGCAGTCTGATAGCAGGGTGCTGTATTAACCCTCACACACTGTCAGCAATCTGATAACAGTGTGCTGTTATAACCCTCACACACAAACAGCAGTCTGATAGCAGTGTGCTGCATTAACCCTCACACACACACAGCAGTCTGATAGCAGTTTGCTGTATTAACCCTCACACACAAACAGCAGTCTGATAGCAGTGTGCTGTATTAACCCTCACACACAGACAGCAGTCCGATAGCAGTGTGCTGTATTAACCCTCACACACAGACAGCAGTCTGACAGCAGTGTGCTGTGTTAACCCTCACACAAAGACAGCAGTCTTAGAGCAGAGCGCTGTATTAACCCTCACACACACACAGCAGTCTGATAGCAGTTTGCTGTATTAACCCTCACACACAGTCAGCAGTCTGATAGCAGGGTGCTGTATTAACCCTCACACACTGTCAGCAATCTGATAACAGTGTGCTGTTATAACCCTCACACACAAACAGCAGTCTGATAGCAGTGTGCTGCATTAACCCTCACACACACACAGCAGTCTGATAGCAGTTTGCTGTATTAACCCTCACACACAGTCAATGGTCTGATAGCAGTATATTCAATAACTGTCACACACAGACAGCAGTCTGATAGCAGTGTGCTGTATTAACCTTCACACACAGACAGCAGTGTGATAGCAGTGTGCTGTATTAACCCTCACACACAGACAGCAGTCCGATAGCAGTGTGCTGTATTAACCCTCACACACAGACAGCAGTCTGACAGCAGTGTGCTGTGTTAACCCTCACACAAAGACAGCAGTCTTAGAGCAGAGCGCTGTATTAACCCTCACACACAGTCAGCAGTCTGATAGCAGTGTGCTGTATTAGCCCTCACGCACAGTCAGCAGTCTGATAGCAGTGTGCTGAATTAACCCTCACACATAGTCAGCAGTGATGGCAGTGTGCTGTATTAACCATCACACACAGTCAGCAGTCTGATAGCAGTGTGCTGTATTAACCATCACACACAGACAGCAGTCTGATAGCAGTGAGCTGAATTCACCCTCACACACAGTCAGAAGTCTGATAGCAGTGTGCTGTATTAACACTGACACACAGTCAGCAGTCTGATAGCAGTGTGCTGTATTAACCCTCACACACAGTCAGCAGTCTGATAGCAGTGTGCTGTGTTAACCCTCACACACAAACAGCAGTCTGATAGCAGTGTGCTGTGTTAACCCTCACACACAAACAGCAGTCTGATAGCAGTGTGCTGGATTAACCCTCACATACAGTCAGCAGTCTGATAGCAGTGTGCTGGATTAACCCTCACACACAGTCAGCAGTCTGATAGCAGTGTGCTGTATTAACCCTCACACACAAACAGCAGTCTGATAGCAGTGTGCTGTATTAACCCTCACATACAGTCAGCAGTCTGATAGCAGTGTGCTGTATTAACCCTCACACACAGTCAGCAGTCTCATAGCAGTGTGGTGTATTAACCCTCACACACAGTCAACAGTCTGATAGCAGTGTGCTGTGTTAACCCTCACACACAAACAGCAGTCTGATAGCAGTGTGGTGTATTATCCCTCACACACAGTCAGCAGTCTGATAGCAGTGTGCTGTATTATCCCTCACACACAAACAGCAGTCTGATAGCAGTGTGCTGTATTAACCCTCACATACAGTCAGCAGTCTGATAGCAGTGTGCTGTATTAACCCTCACACACAGTCAGCAGTCTCATAGCAGTGTGGTGTATTAACCCTCACACACAGTCAACAGTCTGATAGCAGTGTGCTGTGTTAACCCTCACACACAAACAGCAGTCTGATAGCAGTGTGGTGTATTATCCCTCACACACAGTCAGCAGTCTGATAGCAGTGTGCTGTATTATCCCTCACACACAGTCAGCAGTCTGATAGCAGTGTGCTGTATTAGCCCTCACGCACAGTCAGCAGTCTGATAGCAGTGTGGTGTATTATCCCTCACACACAGTCAGCAGTCTGATAGCAGTGTGCTGTATTATCCCTCACACACGGAGATCCAAGATGGCGGCGACTCAGCAAGTCTGAGTTTACAGTGCTCTTCCCAAAACCTGGGTAAAGTGAGTTACTCATCCCCACCACACTTACCAAACCACCCAAAAACATTTTCTAACCTTAATTAGCTGCTTACTATTATATTTAAGCAGTTTAATATTAAGTGGATAATGAGTAAACCAAAGGGACCCCGCAGCTCTCAGAAAACAAAGACCCCTCCCCCACCCTCCTCTCCTCCTCCGGCTGCAGCTGATGTAAAAACAGGCCTTGAAGAGATGATTGCCAGGCTGGAAACGACACTCGTCAATTTCATCGCAGAATCCAGACAGAGGTGGAATGCATTCGAAGAAAAGTTACAAAAGCACAGCGAGGCTCTCGAGGAACCACAGGGCCGAGTGGAGGGGGCTGAGCTAAAGGCCACGACCTCCGAGGCTGCAGCACAAACAGCTGCAGAACAGATGCGAGCTCTGGAGCAGAGAGTCCAGGCCTTTGAAATCTACATGGATGACCTGGATAATAGAAATCGGAGAAAGAATATCCGTCTTCTGGGCCTCCCTGAACAAGAAGAGAAGGGACAGTTAGCAGTATTTCTGGAGCGATGGCTGCCCCAGCTTTTAAACCTGGGGGCTGAAACTGACCGGGTAAGGGTGGAGTGGGCCTACCGGGTCGCAGTACGCGGATCTGGCCCAAACCAGCGCCCACGCCCGGTCCTGTTCCGGCTGCAGAGTTATAGGGAGAGGCAGATACTCCTGGACGCCTCCAGAAAGCTTGGAAAGGATCCTAAAGCCATGATCCATGAAGGATCCAAGATTATGTTATTTCAGGACTTCTCCCCGGCTTTGGCACGAAGGAGGAAGGCGTTTGATGAGGTGAAGAAATGTCTAAGGAACTTAAATATTCAATACACCTTACGCTACCCAGCGACGTTATGCTTTACCCACGAAGGATCCGAGTATAATTTTAGATCACCAGAAGAGGCTAAGGAACTTTTAGACTCGTTTAAATAAATCGTAAGAGACAATTTATGTTGGCTTGCCTCTTCCACACTCCGTGGGGAGAAATGGATACTTTACTCTACTTTTGCTTCTGGGAGCGGGGTTGTCTTCCCTTGCTATTTTATGTTATTATACTTAACTGTAATTTGTTGGAGTTGTAATTTTATAGTTATGTGTGTTTGTACGTGGCATTGATGCTATCAGATATACTCAGGTATGGGTGGGGAGGGGTGGGGGTGGGGCGCTCACTGTTAACTCTAGCTCGGTATTATATCTAAATCCTATTAAGGAGCACCCGGGTCAAGGGTGGGACACTGTTTGGGAGAGGATATGGTGGACCTTTAGAAAGGAAGTAAGGCCCCCTGAGAACAAGGGGGAGGATCTCCATTCAAACATGTTTTTTTTTGTTCTTATTGTTTGGAAATAGTTTCCTTTTTATTATACTGTTATGAGTGTATTAGAGAACATTTTCTCTTGTTTGAAGGATGTAAGTGACTCAACTATACACTCTGGATAATTGTGGATTAGATTAGTAGTTAACTGAGTTTCATTGTTTTTCTTTCTTCTTTAGTATCATTCCTTTGAATTTTGATGATTATATATTTAAGATCTATTTTTATATTAATGTTTGTGCTTGAAAGTTCTGTTTATTTTTGTAAATCTGTCAAAATATTAAATTTCTAATAAAAATATCTTTTAAAAAAAAACCCTCACACGCAGTTAGCAGAATGATAGCAGTGTGCTGTATTAACCCTGAAACACAGACAGCAGTCTGATAGCAGTGTGCTTTGTTATCCCTCATAGACAGTCAGCTGTCTGATGGCAGTGTGCTGTATTAACCCTCACACACAGTCAATGGTCTGATAGCAGCGTGCTGTATTAACATTCACACACAGTCAGCAGTCTGATAGCAGTGTGCTGTATTAACCCTCAAACACTGACAGCAGTCTGATAGCAGTGTGCTGTTATAACCCTCACACACAATCAGCAGTCTGACAGCAGTGTGCTGTATTAACACTCACACACAGTCAGCAGTCTGACAGCAGTGTGCGGTATTAACCCTCACACACAGTTATTAGTCTGATAGCAGTGTGCTGTATTAACACTCACACACAGACAGCAGTCTGACAGCAGTGTGCTGTATTAACCCTCACAGACAGACAGCAGTCTGATAGCAGTGTGTTGTATTAACCCCCACACACAGACAGCAGTCTGATAGCAGCATGATGTATTAACCCTCACACACAGACAGCAGTCTGATAGCAGTGTGTTGTATTAACCCCCACACACAGTTATCAGAATGATAGCAGTGTGTTGTATTAACACTCACACACAGCAGAATGATAGCAGTGGGCTGTATTAGCCCTCACACACAGTCAATTGTCTGATAGCAGTGTGCTTTGTTATCCCTCATAGACAGTCAGCTGTCTGCTGGCAGTGTGCTGAATTAACCCTCACACACAGTCAATTGTCTGATAGCAGTGTGCTTTATTAACACTCACACACACTCAGCAGTCTGATAGCAGTGTGCTGTATTAACCCTCATAGACAGACAGCAGTCTGATAGCAGTGTGCTGTATTAACCCTCACACACACTCAGCAGTCTGATAGCAGTGTGCTGTATTAACCCTCATAGATAGACAGCAGTCTGATAGCAGTGTGCTGTATTAACCCTCACACACAGTCAGCAGTCTGATAGCAGTGTGCTGTATTAACCCTCACACACAGTCAACAGTCTGATAGCAGTATATTCTCTTAACTGTCACACACAGACAGCAGTCTGATAGCAGTGTGCTGTATTAACCCTCAAACACTGACAGCAGTCTAATAGCAGTGCTCTGTATTAACCCTCACACACAGTCAGCAGTCTGATAGCGGTGTGCTGTTTTAACCCTCACACACAGACAGCAGTCTGATAGCAGCATGCTGTATTAACCCTCACACACAGACAGCAATCTGATAACAGTGTGCTGTTATAACCCTCATAGACAGACAGCAGTCTGATAGCAGTGTGCTGTATTAACCCTCACACACAGTCAGCAGTCTGATAGCAGTGTGCTGTATTAACCCTCACACACAGACAGCAGTCTGACAGCAGTGTGCTGTATTAACCCTCACACACAGTCAGCAGTCTGATAGCAGTGTGCTGTATTAACCCTCACACACAGTCAACGGTCTGATAGCAGTATATTCTATTAACTGTCACACACAGACAGCAGTCTGATAGCAGTGTGCTGTATTAACCCTCAAACACTGACAGCAGTCTAATAGCAGCATGCTGTATCAACCCTCACACACAGACAGCAATCTGATAACAGTGTGCTGTTATAACCCTCACACACAATCAGCAGTCTGATAGCAAATTGCTGTATTAACCTTCACACACAGACAGCAGTCTGATAGCAGTGTGCTGTATTAACCCTCACACACAGTTATTAGTCTGATAGCAGTGTGCTGTATTAACCCTCACACACAGTTATTAGTCTGATAGCAGTGTGCTGTATTAACCCTCACACACAGACAGCAGTCTGACAGCAGTGTGCTGTATTAACCCTGACACACAGACAGCAGTCTGACAGCAGTGTGCTGTATTAACCCTGACACACAGTCAGCAGTCTGATAGCAGTGTGCTGTATTAACCCTCACACACAGTTAGCCGAATGATAGCCATCTGTCGTATTAACCCTCACACGCAGTTAGCAGAATGATAGCAGTGTGCTGTATTAACCCTGACACACAGACAGCAGTCTGATAGCAGTGTGCTTTGTTATCCCTCATAGACAGTCAGCTGTCTGATAGCAGGGTGCAGTATTAACCCTCACACACAGTCAGCAGTCTGATAGCAGTGTGCTGTGTTAACCCTCACACAAAGACAACAATCTTAGAGCAGTGTGCTGTATCAACCCTCACACGCAGTCAGCAGTCTGATAGCAGTGTGCTGTATTAACCCTCACACATAGTAAGCAGTCTGACCTCAGTGTGCTGTATTAACCATCACACACAGTCAGCAGTCTGATAGCAGTGTGCTGAATTAACCCTCACACACAGTTTTTAGTCTGATTGCAGTTTGCTGTATTAACCCTCACACATAGTCAGCAGTCTGACAGCAGTGTGGTGTATTAACCCTCACACATAGTCAGCAGTCTGATAGCAGTGTGCTGTATTAACCCTCACACATAGTAAGCAGTCTGACCTCAGCGTGCTGTATTAACCATCACAGACAGTCAGCACTCTGATTGCAGTGTGCTGTATTAGCCCTCACACACAGTTATAAGTCTGATAGCAGTGTGCTGAATTAACCCTCACACATAGTCAGCAGTCTGATAGCAGTGTGCTGTATTAACCCTCACACACAGTTATTAGTCTGATAGCAGTGTGCTGAATTAACCATCACACATAGTCAGCAGTCTGATCGCAGTGTGCTGTATTAACCGTCACACACAGACAGCAGTGTGATAGCAGTGTGCTGTATTAACCCTCACACACAGTTATCAGTCTGATAGCAGTGTGCTGAATTAACCCTCACACATAGTCAGCAGTCTGACCTCAGTGTGCTGTATTAACCCTCACACACAGTCAATGGTCTGATGGCAGTGTGCTGAATTAACCCTCACACACCCTCAGCAGTCTGATAGCAGTGTGCTGAATTAACCCTCATAGACAGACAGCAGTCTGATAGCAGTGTGCTGTATTAACCCTCACACACAGTCAGCAGTCTGATAGCAGTGTGCTGTATTAACCCTCATTGACAGACAGCAGTTTGATAGCAGTGTGCTGTATTAACCCTCACACACAGTTAACGGTCTGATAGCAGTATATTCTATTAACCCTCACACACAGACAGCAGTCTGATAGCAGTGTGTTGTATTAACCCTCAAACACTGACAGCAGTCGAATAGCAGTATATTCTAATAACTGTGACACACAGACAGCAGTCTGACAGCAGTGTGCTGTATTAACCCTCAAACACTGACAGCAGTCTAATAGCAGTGCGCTGTATTAACCCTCACACACAGTCAGCAGTGTGATAGCGGTGTGCTGTTTTAACCCTCACACACAAACCGCGGTCTGATAGCAGCGTGCTGTATTAACCCTCACACATAGTCAGCAGTCTGACCTCAGTGTGCTGTATTAACCCTCACACACAGACAGCAGTCTGACAGCAGTGTGCTGTATTAACCCTCACACACAGACAGCAGTCTGATAGCAGTGTGTTGTATTAACCCTCACACACCGTTAGCAGAATGATAGCCGTCTGTCGTATTAACCCTCACACACAGTTAGCAGAATGATAGCAGTGTGCTGTATTAACTCTGACACACAGACAGCAGTCTGATCGCAGTGTGCTGTATTAACCATCACACACAGACAGCAGTCTGATAGCAGTGAGCTGAATTCACCCTCACACACAGTCAGAAATCTGATAGCAGTGTGCTGTATTAACCCTCACAGACAGTCAGCAGTCTGATAGCAGGGTGCTGTATTAACCCTCACACACAGACAGCAGTCTGATAGCAGTGAGCTGTATCAACCCTCACACACAGTCAGCAGTCTGACAGCAGTGTGCTGTATTAACCCTCACACACAGACAGCAGTCTGATAGCAGTGTGTTGTATTAACCCTCACACACCGTTAGCAGAATGATAGCCGTCTGTCGTATTAACCCTCACACACAGTTAGCAGAATGATAGCAGTGTGCTGTATTAACTCTGACACACAGACAGCAGTCTGATCGCAGTGTGCTGTATTAACCATCACACACAGACAGCAGTCTGATAGCAGTGAGCTGTATTAACCCTCACAGACAGTCAGCAGTCTGATAGCAGTGTGCTGTATTAACCCTCACACACAGACAGCAGTCTGATAACAGTGTGCTGTTTTAAGCCTCACACACAGTCAGCTGTCTGATAGCAGTGTGCTGCATTAACCCTCACACACAGACAGCAGTCTGATAGCAGTGTGCTGTATTAACCCTCACACACACTCAGCAGTCTGATAGCAGTGTGCTGTATTAACCCTCACACACATAGTCAGCAGTCTGATAGCAGTGTGCTGTATTAACCCTCACACACACTCAGCAGTCTGATAGCAGTGTACTGTATTAACCCTCACAAACAGACAGCAGTCTGATAGCAGTGTGCTGCATTAACCCTCACACACAGTCAGCAGTCTGATAGCAGTGTGCTGCATTAACCCTCACACACAGTCAACGGTCTGATAGCAGTATATTCTATTAACTGTCACACACAGACAGGAGTCTGATAGCAGTGTGCTGTATTAACCCTCACACACAGTCAGCAGTGATAGCAGTGTGCTGTATTAACGATCACAGACAGTCAGCAGTCTGATAGCAGTGTGCTGTATTAACCCTCACACACAGTTATTAGTCTGATAGCAGTGTGCTGAATTAACCCTCACACATAGTCAGCAGTCTGATAGCAGTGTGCTGTATTAACACTCACACACACTCAGCAGTCTGATAGCAGCGTGCTGTATTAACCCTCACACACAGTCAGCAGTCTGATAGCAGTGTGCTGTATTAACACTCACACACACTCAGCAGTCTGATAGCAGTGTGCTGCATTAACCCTCACACACAGTCAGCAGTCTGATAGCAGTGTGGTGTATTAACCCTCATAGACAGACAGCCGTCTGATTGCAGTGTGCTGTATTAACCCTCACACACAGTCAGCAGTCTGATAGCAGTCTATTCTATTAACTGTCACACACAGACAGCAGTCTAATAGCAGTGTGCTGCATTAACCCTCACACACAGTCAGCAGTGTGATAGCGGTGTGCTGTTTTAACCCTCACACACAAACCGCAGTCTGATAGCAGCATGCTGTATTAACCCTCACACTGGGACAGCAGTCTGATAGCAGTGTGCTGTATCAACCCTCACACACAGACAGCAATCTGATAGCAAAGTGCTGTATTAACCCTCAGACACAGTCAGCAATCTGATAGCAGTGTGATGAATTAACCCTCACACACAGTCAGCAGTCTGATAGCAGTGTGCTGAATTCAGCCTCACACACAGTCAGCCGTCTGATAGCAGTGTGCTGTATTAACCATCACACACAGACAGCAGTCTGATAGCAGTGTGCTGTATTAACCCTCACAGACAGTCAGCAGTCTGATAGCAGGGTGCTGTATTAACCCTCACACACTGTCAGCTGTCTGATCGCAGTGTGCTGTATTTACCCTCACACACAGACAGCAATCTGATAACAGTGTGCTGTTATAACCCTCACACACAAACAGCAGTCAGATAGCAGTGTGCTGCATTAACCCTCACACACAGACAGCAGTCTGATAGCAATGTGCTGTATTAACCTTCACACACAGACAGCAGTCCGATAGCAGTGTGCTGTATTAACCCTCACACACAGACAGCAGTCTGATAGCAGTGTGCTGTGTTAACCCTCACACAAAGACAGCAGTCTTAGAGCAGTGCGCTGTATTAACCCTCACACACAGTCAGCAGTCTGATAGCAGTGTGCTGTATTAACCCTCATAGACAGACAGCAGTCTGATAGCAGTGTGCTGTATTAGCCCTCACGCACAGTCAGCAGTCTCATAGCAGTATATTCTATTAACTGTCACACACAGACAGCAGTCTGATAGCAGTGTGTTGTATTAACCCTCACACACAGTCAGCAGTGATGGCAGTGTGCTGTATTAACCATCACACACAGTCAGCAGTCTGATAGCAGTGTGCTGTATTAACACTGACACACAGTCAGCAGTCTGATAGCAGTGTGCTGAATTCACCCTCACACACCGTCAGAAGTCTGATAGCAGTGTGCTGTATTAACACTCACACACAGTCAGCAGTCTGATAGCAGTGTGCTGTATTAACCCTCATAGACAGACAGCAGTCTGATAGCAGTGTGCTGTATTAACCCTCACACACAGTCAGCAGTCTGATAGCAGTATATTCTATTAACTGTCACACACAGACAGCAGTCTGATAGCAGTGTGTTGTATTAACCCTCACACATAGTCAGCAGTGATAGCAGTGTGCTGTATTAACCATCACACACAGACAGCAGTCTGATAGCAGTGAGCTGAATTCACCCTCACACACAGTCAGAAGTCTGATAGCAGTGTGCTGTATTAACCCTCACAGACAGTCAGCAGTCTGATAGCAGGGTGCTGTATTAACCCTCACACACAGTCAGCAATCTGATAGCAGTGTGATGAATTAACCCTCACACACAGTCAGCAATCTGATAGCAGTGTGCTGAATTAACCCTCACACATCGTCAGCAGTCTGACCTCAGTGTGCTGTATTAACCCTCACACACAGACAGCAGTCTGATAGCAGTGTGTTGTATTAACCCTCACACACAGTTAGCAGAATGATAGCCGTCTGTCGTATCAACCCTCACACACAGTTAGCAGAATGATAGCAGTGTGCTGTATTAACCCTGACACACAGACAGCAGTCTGATAGCAGTGTGCTTTGTTATCCCTCATAGACGGTCAGCTGTCTGATGGCAGTGTGCTGAATTAGCCCTCACACACATTCAATGGTCTGATAGCAATGTGCTGTATTAACCCTCACACACAGTCAGCAGTCTGATAGCAGGGTGCTGTATTAACCATCACACACAGACAGCAGTCTGATAGCAGTGTGCTGTATTAACCATCACACACAATCAACAATCTAAGAGCAATGGGCGGCATTGATCCTCACACACAGTCAGCAGTCTGAGCGCAGTGTGCTGAATGAACCCTCACACACACTCAGCGGTCCAATAGCAGTGTGCTGTATTAACCCTCACACACAGACAGCAGTCTGATAGCAGTGTGCTGTATTAACCCTCACACACAGTCAGCAGTCTGATAGCAGTGTGCTGTATTAACCATCACACACAGACAGCAGTCTTAGAGCAGTGTGCTGTATTAACGCTCACACACAGTCAGCAGTCTGATAGCAGTGTGCTGTATTAACCCTCACACACAGGCAGCAGTCTGATAGCAGTGAGCTGAATTCACCCTCACACACAGTCAGAAGTCTGATAGCAGGGTGCTGTATTAACCCTCACACACAGACAGCAGTCTGATAGCAGTGAGCTGAATTCACCCTCACACACAGTCAGAAGTCTGATAGCAGTGTGCTGTATTAACCCTCACACACAGACAGCAGTCTTAGAGCAGTGTGCTGTATCAACCCTCACACACAGACAGAAGTCTGATAGCAGTGTGCTGTATTAAACATCACACACAGTCAGCAGTCTGATAGCAGTGTGCTGTATTAACCCTCACACACAGACAGCAGTCTGATAGCAGTGTGCTGTATTAACCCTCACACACAGACAGCAGTCTGATAGTAGTGTGCTGTATTAACCCTGACACACAGACAGAAGTCTGATAGCAGTGTGCTGTATAACCCTCACACACAGACAGAAGTCTGATAGCAGTGTGCTGTATTAACCCTCACACACAGGCAGCAGTCTGAGAGCAGTGTGCTGTATTAACCCTGACACACAGACAGCAGTCTGAGAGCAGTGTGCTGTATTAACCCTCACACACAGACAGCAGTCTGATAGCAGTGTACTGTATTAACCTCACACACAGACAGCAGTCTGATAGTAGTCGGCTGTATTAAACATCACACACAGACAGCAGTCTGATAGCATCATGGTGTTTTAACCGTCACACACAGACAGCAGTCTGAGAGCAGTGTGCTGTATTAGCCCTCACACACAGTCAGCAGTCTGATAGCAGTATATTCTATTAACTGTCACACACAGACAGCAGTCTGATAGCAGTGCGCTGTATTAACCCTCACACATAGTCAGCAGTGATAGCAGTGTGCTGTATTAACCCTCACACATAGTCAGCAGTCTGACCTCAGTGTGCTGTATTAACCCTCACACACAGACAGCAGTCCGATAGCAGTGTGCTGTATTAACCCTGACACACAGACAGCAGTCTGATATCAGTGTGCTTTGTTATCCCTCATAGACAGTCAGCTGTCTGATAGCAGGGTGCTGTATTAACCCTCACACACAGTCAATGGTCTGATAGCAGTGTGCTGTATTAACACTCACACACAGTCAGCAGTCTGATAGCAGTGTGCTGTATTAACACTCACACACACTCAGCAGTCTGATAGCAGTGTGCTGTATTAACCCTCACACATAGTCAGCAGTCTGATAGCAGTGTGCTGTATTAACACTCACACACACTCAGCAGTCTGATAGCAGTGTGCTGTAATAACCCTCACACACAGTCAGCAGTCTGATAGCAGTGTGCTGTATTAACCCTCACACACAGTCAGCAGCCTGATAGAAATGTGCTGTATTAACCCTCACACACACTCAGCAGTCTGATAGCAGCGTGCTGTATTAACCCTCACACACAGTCAGCAGTCTGATAGCAGTGTGCTGTATTAACACTCACACACAGACAGCAGTCTGATAGCAGTGTGCTGAATTAACCCTCATAGACAGACAGCAGTCTGAGAGCAGTGTGCTGTATTAACCCTCATAGACAGACAGCAGTCTGATAGCAGTGTGCTGTATTAACCCTCACACACAGACAGCAGTCTGGTAGCAGTGTGCTGATTTAACCCTCACACACAAACAGCAGTCTGACAGCAGTGTGCTGTATTAACCCACAAACACAGACAGCAGTCTAATAGCAGTGTGTTGTATTAACCCTCACACACAGTTAGCAGAATGATAGCAGCGTGCTGTATTAACCCTGACACACAGACAGCAGTCTGATAGCAGTATATTCTATTAACCCTCACACACAGACAGCAGTCTGACAGCAGTGTGCTGTATTAACCCTCACACACAGACAGTAGTCTGATAGCAGCGTGCTGTATTAACCCTGACACACAGACAGCAGTCTGATAGCAGTGTGCTTTGTTATCCCTCATAGACAGTCAGCTGTCTGATGGCAGTGTGCTGAATTAACCCTCATAGACAGACAGCAGTCTGATAGCAGTGTGCTGAATTAACCCTCATAGACAGACAGCAGTCTGATAGCAGTGTGCTGAATTAACCATCACGAACAGACAGCAGTCTGATAGCAGTGAGCTGAATTCACCTTCACACACAGTCAGAAGTCTGATAGCAGTGTGCTGTATTAACCCTCATAGACAGACAGCAGTCTGATAGCAGTGTGCTGAATTAACCCTCACACACAGTCAGCAGTCTGATAGCAGTGTGCTGTATTAACCATCACGAACAGACAGCAGTCTGATAGCAGTGAGCTGAATTCACCTTCACACACAGTCAGAAGTCTGATAGCAGTGTACTGTATTAACCCTCACACACAGAGAGCAGTCTGAGAGCAGTGTGCTGTATTAACCCTCACACACATAGTCAGCAGTCTGATAGCAGTGTGCTGTTTTAAGCCTCACACACAGACAGAAGTCTGATAGCAGTGTGCTGTATTAACCCTCACACACAGACAGCAGTCTGATAGTAGTGGGCTGTATTTACCCTCACACACAGTCCGCAGTCTGATAGCAGTGTACTGTATTAACCCTCACACACAGACAGCAGTCTGATAGCATCATGCTGTTTTAACCGTCACACACAGACAGCAGTCTTAGAGCAGTGTGCTGTATTTACCCTCACACACAGTCAGCAGTCTGATAGCAGTGTGCTGTATTAACCATCACACACAGACAGCAGTCTGATAGCAGTGAACTGAATTCACCCTCACACACAGTCAGAAGTCTGATAGCAGTGCGCTGTATTAACCCTCACAGACAGTCAGCAGTCTGATAGCAGTGTGCTGTATTAACCTTGACACACAGACAGCAGTCTGATAGCAGTGTGCTGCATTAACCCTCACACACAGTCAGCAGTCTGATAGCAGGGTGCTGTATTAACCCTCACACATAGTCAACAGTCTGATAGCAGTGTGCTGTATTAACCCTCACACACAGACAGAAGTCTGATAGCAGTGTACTGTATTAACCCTCACACACAGTCAGCAGTCTGATAGCAGGGTGCTGTATTAACCCTCACACATAGTCAACAGTCTGATAGCAGTGTACTGTATTAACCCTCACACACAGTCAGAAGTCTGATAGCAGTGTGCTGTATTAACCCTCACAGACAGTCAGCAGTCTGATAGCAGTGTGCTGTATTAACCCTCACACACAGACAGAAGTCTGATAGCAGTGTGCTGTATTAACCCTCACACACAAACAGCAGTCTGATAGTAGTGTGCTGTATTAACCCTCACACACAGACAGCAGTCTGATAGCAGTGTGCTGTATTAACCCTCACACACAGACAGCAGTCTGATAGCAGTGTACTGTATTAACCCTCACACACAGTCAGCAGTCTGATAGCAGTGTGCTGTATTAACCCTCACACACAGACAGCAGTCTGATAGCAGTGTGCTGTATTAACCCTCACACACAGACAGCAGTCTGATAGTAGTGTGCTGTATTAACCCTCACACACAGACAGAAGTCTGATAGCAGTGTGCTGTATTAACCCTCACACACAAACAGCAGTCTGATAGTAGTGTGCTGTATTAACCCTCACACACAGACAGCAGTCTGATAGCAGTGTGCTGTATTAACCCACACGTACAGACAGCAGTCTGATAGCAGTGTGCTGTGTTCACCCTCACACACAGTCAGCAGTCTGACAGCACTGTGCTGCTTTAACCCTCACACACAGACAGCAGACTGGTAGCAGTGTGCTGTATTAACCATCACACACAGTCAGCAGTCTGAGAGCAGTGTGCTGTATTAACCCTCACACAGAGACAGCAGTCTGATAGCAGTTGCTCTATTTACCCTCACACACAGACAGCAGTCTGATAGCAGTTGCTCTATTTACCCTCACACACAGACAGCAGTCTGATAGCAGTGTGCTCTATTTACCCTCACACACAGACAGCAGTCTGATAGCAGTTGCTCTATTTACCCTCACACACAGTCAGCAGTCTGATAGCAGTTGCTCTATTTACCCTCACACACAGACAGCAGTCTGATAGCAGTGTGTTCTATTTACCCTCACACACAGACAGCAGTCTGATAGCAGTGTGCTCTATTTACCCTCACACACAGACAGCAGTCTGATAGCAAAGTGATGTATTATTAACCCTTACACAGTCAGCAGTCTGGTAACAGTCCACTGTAGAAACCAATACACACTGTCAGCGTGCTGATTGCAAGGCCCTTTATTGTCTCTCACACACAGTCAGCAGTCGATGGCAGGACACTGTTAACCGTCACACATGGTCAGCATTCTGATAGAATTAACAGTTAAGCTTAGTGTGGTGCTGGATAGGTCCAGCATGTCAGGCACCACCAGAGGAGCAAGGAAAGTGATGTTTTGGGAAAACCCCTTCAACAAGAATTCTGACTCCCAACAAAGGGATTTAGCCCGAAACATTTATGTGCCTGCTCTTTGGATGCTACCTGACCTGCTGGGATTTTACAGTAGCATTGTAATATCCAGCATTTGCAGTCCTCCCTTTCACCTGATAGCGTTAACACTCTAACAGTCAGCAGTCTGATAGCCCTGTGCTGTGTTAACCCTCACACACAGTCAGCAGTGATAGCAGTGTGCTCTATTAACCCTCACAGGCAGCAGTCTGAGAGCAGTGTGCTATATTAACCCTCACTCACAGACAGCAGTCTGATAGCAGTGTGCTATATTAACCCTCACAGGCAGCAGTCTGAGAGCAGTGTGCTATATTAACCCTCACACAAAGTCAGCAGTCTGATAGCAGTGTGCTGTATTAACCCTCACACACAGACAGCAGTCTGATAGCAGAGCGCTGTATTAACCCATCACACCCAGTCAACAGCGATACAAGTGTGCTACATCAACCATCACACAGACAGCAGTCTGATAGCAGTGTGATGTATTAACCTTCACACACAGACAGCAGTTTGATAGCCCTGTGCTGTGTTAACCCTCACACACAGTCAGCAGTCTGATAGCAGTGTGCTGTTTTAACCCTCACACATAGTCCGCAATCTGAGAGCGGTGTGCTGCATTAACCCTCACACAAAGTCAGCAATCTGATAGCAGTGTGCTGTCTGAACCCTCACACACAGACAGCAGTCTGATAGCAGTGTGCTGTCTGAACCCTCACACACTGTCAGCAGTCTGATAGCAGTGTGCTGTGTTAACCATCACACACAGACAGCAGTCTGATAGCAGTCCACTGTAGAAACCAATACACACTGTCAACATTCTGATTGCAGGCCCTTTACTGTCGCTCACACAGTCAGCAGTCGATGGCAGGTCACTCTGTTAACCGTCACACATGGTCAACAGTGTGATAGAATTAACAGTTAAGCTTAGTGTGGTGCTGGATAGGTCCAGCATGTCAGGCACCACCAGAGGAGCAAGGAAAGTGATGTTTTGGGCAAAACCCCTTCAAGAATTCTGACTCCCAACAAAGGGATTTAGCCCGAAACATTTATGTGCCTGCTCTTTGGATGCTACCTGACCTGCTGGGATTTTACAGTAGCATTGTAATATCCAGCATTTGCAGTCCTCACTTTCACCTGATAGCGTTAACACTCTAACAGACAGCAGTCTGATAGCCCTGTGCTGTGTTAACCCTCACACACAGTCAGCAGTCTGATAGCAGTGTGCTGTATTAACCCTCACACACAGTCAGTAGTCTGATAGCAGTGCGGCGAGATATTGAACAATTCTTCCGCCGCCTTCGCCTCCGTGCCCTCTTTCACAACCAAGACCCCCGCCCACCCTCTGACGACCCCTTCTCCCGCCTCCAACACACCCCATCCACCTGGACGCCCCGTGCTGGCCTCTTACCCGCCCTCGATCTATTTATAGCCAACTGCCGCCGCGACATTAACCGACTCAACCTGTCCACCCCTCTTACCCACTCCAGCCTCTCACCCTCAGAACGTGCAGCCCTCCACTCCCTCCGCTCCAATCCCAACCTCACCATCAAACCCGCAGACAAGGGAGGCGCGGTAGTAGTTTGGCGCACCGACCTTTATACCGCTGAGGCCAAACGCCAGCTCGCGGACGCCTCCTCTTATCGCCCCCTCGACCTCGACCCCACCTCCCACCACCAAACCATCATCTCCCAGACCATCCATAACCTCTTCACCTCAGGGGATCTCCCATCCACCGCCTCCAACCTCATAATCCCACAACCCCGCACCGCCCGTTTCTACCTCCTGCCCAAAATCCACAAACCTGCCTGCCCCGGCCGACCCATTGTCTCAGCCTGCTCCTGCCCCACCGAACTCATCTCCCAATACCTCGACACGGTTCTGTCCCCTTTAGTCCAAGAACTCCACACCTACGTGCGGGACACCACCCACGCCCTCCACCTCCTCCAGGATTTTCGCTTCCCCAGTCCCCAACGCCTTATTTTCACTATGGACATCCAGTCCCTGTACACCTCCATCCCCCATCACGAAGGACTCAAAGCCCTCCGCTTCTTCCTTTCCCGCCGCACCAACCAGTACCCTTCCACTGACACCCTCCTTCGACTGACTGAACTGGTTCTCACCCTGAATAACTTCTCTTTTCAATCCTCCCACTTCCTCCAAACTAAAGGAGTTGCCATGGGCACCCGCATGGGCCCCAGCTATGCCTGTCTCTTCGTAGGATATGTGGATCAGTCCATCTTCCGCAACTACACTGGCACCACCCCCACCTTTTCCTCCGCTACATCGATGACTGTATCGGCGCTGCCTCATGCTCCCACGAGGAGGTTGAACAGTTCATCAACTTTACTAACACCTTCCATCCCGACCTCAAATTCACCTGGACTGTCTCAGACTCCTCCCTCCCCTTCCTAGACCTTGCCATTTCTATCTCGGGCAACCGACTCAACACAGATATCTACTATAAACCGACTGACTCCCACAGCTATCGGGACTACACCTCCTCCCACCCTGCCCCTTGTTAAAAACTCCATCCCATATTCCCAATTCCTTCGTCTCCGCCGCATCTGCTCCCAGGAGGACCAGTTCCAACACCGTACAGCCCAGATGGCCTCCTTCTTCGAGGACCGCAGATTCCCCCCAAACGTGATCGACGATGCCCTCCACCGCATCTCCTCCACTTCCCGCTCCTCCGCCCTTGAGCCCCGCTCCTCCAACCGCTACCAAGACAGAACCCCACTGATTCTCACCTACCACCCCACCAACCTCCATATACAGCGTATCATCCGCCGTCATTTCCGCCACCTCCAAACGGACCCCACCACCAGGGATATATTTCCCTCCCCTACCCTATCAGCGTTCCGCAAAGACCACTCCCTTCGTGACTCCCTCGTCAGGTCCACACCCCCCACCAACCCAACCTCCACTCCCAGCACCTTCCCCTGCAACCGCAGGAAATGTAAAACTTGCGCCCACACCTCCTCCCTCACTTCCCTCCAAGGCCCCAAGGGATCCTTCCATATTCACCACAAGTTCACCTGTATCTCCACACACATCATCTATTGCATCCGCTGCACCCGATGTGGCCTCCTCTACATTGGGGAGACAGGCCGCCTACTTGCGGAACGCTTCAGAGAACACCTCAGGGACGCCCAGACCAACCAACCCAACCACCCCGTGGCTCAACACTTTAACTCCCCCTCCCACTCCACCGAGGACACGCAGGTCCTTGGACTCCTCCACCGGCAGAACATAATAACGCAACGATTGGAGGAAGATCTCCTCATCTTCCGCCTGGGAACCCTCCAACCACAAAGGATGAATTCAGATTTCTCCAGTTTCCTCATTTCCCTCCCCCCACCTTGTCTCAGTCGATTCCCTTGAACACAGCACCGCCCTCCTAACCTGCAATCTTCTTCCTGACCTCTCCGCCCCCACCCCACTCCGGCCTATCACCCTCACCTTGACCTCCTTCCACCTATCACATCTCCATCGCCCCTCCCCCAAGTCCCTCCTCCCTACCTTGGCAGCATCCAAGGAATTTCCTATTCCTTGGATGCTGCCTAACCTGCTGTGCTTTAACCAGCAACACATTTTCAAGTGTGCGGTATTAACCCTCACACACAGACAGCAATCTGACAGCACTGTGCTGCTTTAACCCTCACACACAGACAGCAGACTGATAGCAGTGTGCTGTATTAAACCTCACACACAGACAGCAGTCTGATGGCAGTGTGCTGTATTAAACCTCACAGACAGCAGTCTGATAGCAGTGTGCTGTATTTACCCTCACAGACAACAGTCTGATAGCAGTGTGCTGTATTTACCCTCACACACAGACAGCAGACTGATAGCAGTGTGCTCTATTTACCCTCACACACAGACAGCAGTCTGATAGCAGTGTGCTCTATTTACCCTCACACACAGACAGCAGTCTGATAGCAAAGTGATGTATTATTAACCCTTACACAGTCAGCAGTCTGGTAACAGTCCACTGTAGAAACCAATACACACTGTCAGCGTGCTGATTGCAAGGCCCTTTATTGTCTCTCACACACAGTCAGCAGTCGATGGCAGGTCACTCTGTTAACCGTCACACATGGTCAGCATTCTGATAGAATTAACAGTTAAGCTTAGTGTGGTGCTGGATAGGTCCAGCATGTCAGGCACCACCAGAGGAGCAAGGAAAGTGATGTTTTGGGAAAACCCCTTCAACAAGAATTCTGACTCCCAACAAAGGGATTTCGCCCGAAACATTTATGTGCCTGCTCTTTGGATGCTACCTGACCTGCTGGGATTTTACAGTAGCATTGTAATATCCAGCATTTGCAGTCCTCACTTTCACCTGATAGCGTTAACACTCTAACAGTCAGCAGTCTGATAGCCCTGTGCTGTGTTAACCCTCACACACAGCAGTCTGATAACAGTGCGCTGTGTAAACCCTCACATAGACAGCAGTCTGATAGCAGTGTGCTGTCTGAACCCTCACACACAGACAGCAGTCTGATAGCAGTGTGCTGCGTTAACCCTCACAGGCAGCAGTCTGAGAGCAGTGTGCTGCATTAACTCACACACAGACAGCAGTCTGATCGCAGTGTGCTGTATTAACCCTCACACACATTCTGCAGTCTGATAGCAGTGTGCTGTATTAACCCTCACACAGAGCAGTCTGGTCACAGTCCAGTGTAGGAACCAACACATACTGTCAGCATTCTGATTGCAAGGCCCTGTATTATCTCTCATACACAGTCAGCAGTCGGATGGCAGGACACTCTGTTAACCGTTACACATGGCCACCAGTCTGATAGCAGTGTGCTGTGTTAATCCTCACACACTGATAGCAGTCTGATCGCAGTGTGCTGTATTAACCCTCACACACTGATAGCAGTCTGATAGCAGTGTGCTGAATTAACCCTCACACACACTCAGCGGTCCAATAGCAGTGTGCTGTATTAACCCTCACACACAGACAGCAGTCTAATAGCAGTGTGCTTTATTAACCCTCACACACAGACAGCAGTCTAATAGCAGTGTGCTTTATTAACCCTCACACACAGTCAGCAGTCTGGTAACAGTCCACAGTAGAAACCAACACACACTGTCAGCGTTCTGATTGCAAGGCCCTTTATTGTCTCTCACACACAGTCAGTTAACGGTTAACAGAGTGTCCTGCCATCCGGCTGCTGACTGTGTGTGAGAGATAATACAGAGCCTTGCAATCAGAATGCTGACAGTATGTGTTGGTTCCTACACTGGACTGTGACCAGACTGCTCTGTGTGAGGGTTAATACAGCACACTGATATCAGACTGCTGACTGTATGTGAGGGTTAATACAGCACACTGCTATCAGACTGCTGTCTGTGTGTGATGTTTAATACAGCCCATTGCTATCAGACTGCTGTCTGTGTGTGAGGGTTAATACAGCAGTGCTATCAGACTGCTGTCTGTGAGAGTTAATACAGCACACTGCTCTCAGACTGCTGCCTGTGAGGGTTAATGCAGCACACAGCTATCAGACTGCTGTCTGTGTGTGAGGGTTAATACAGCACACTGCGATCAGACTGCTATCAGTGTGTGAGGGTTAATACAGCACACTGCTATTAGACCGCTGAGTGTGTGTGAGGGTTAATTCAGCACACTGCGATCAGACTGCTGTCTGTGTGTGCTGTATTAACCCTCACACACAGACAGCAGTCTGAGAGCAGTGTGCTGTATTAACCCTCACACACAGACAGCAGTCTGATAGCAAAGTGATGTATTATTAACCCTTACACAGTCAGCAGTCTGGTAACAGTCCACTGTAGAAACCAATACACACTGTCAGCGTGCTGATTGCAAGGCCCTTTATTGTCTCTCACACACAGTCAGCAGTCGATGGCAGGTCACTCTGTTAACCGTCACACATGGTCAGCATTCTGATAGAATTAACAGTTAAGCTTAGTGTGGTGCTGGATAGGTCCAGCATGTCAGGCACCACCAGAGGAGCAAGGAAAGTGATGTTTTGGGAAAACCCCTTCAACAAGAATTCTGACTCCCAACAAAGGGATTTAGACCGAAACATTTATGTGCCCGCTCTTTGGATGCTACCTGACCTGCTGGGATTTTACAGTAGCATTGTAATATCCAGCATTTGCAGTCCTCCCTTTCACCTGATAGCGTTAACACTCTAACAGTCAGCAGTCTGATAGCCCTGTGCTGTGTTAACCCTCACACACAGTCAGCAGTGATAGTTAACCCTCACACACAGGCAGCAGTCTGAGAGCAGTGTGCTCTATTAACCCTCACAGGCAGCAGTCTGAGAGCAGTGTGCTATATTAACCCTCACACACAGACAGCAGTCTGATAGCAGTGTGATGTTTTAACCCTCACACACAGTCCGCAATCTGAGAACAGTGTGCTGCATTAACCCTCACACAAAGTCAGCAATCTGATAGCAGTATGCTGTTTTAACCCTCACACACAGACAGCAGTCTTATAGCAGTGTGCTGTCTGAACCCTCACACACAGACAGCAGTCTGATAGCAGTGTGCTGTCTGAACCCTCACACACAGACAGCAGTCTGATAGCAGTGTGCTGTATTAACCCTCACAGACAGCAGTCTGATAGCAGTGCGCTGTATTAACCATCACACCCAGTCAACAGCGATACAAGTGTGCTACATCAACCATCACACACAGTCAGCAGTCTGATAGCAGTGTGATGTATTAACCCTCACACACAGACAGCAGTCTGATAGCAGTGCGCTGTATTAACCATCACACCCAGTCAACAGCGATACAAGTGTGCTACATCAACCATCACACACAGTCAGCAGTCTGATAGCAGTGTGATGTATTAACCCTCACACACAGACAGCAGTCTGATAGCAGTGCGCTGTATTAACCATCACACCCAGTCAACAGCGATACAAGTGTGCTACATCAACCATCACACACAGACAGCAGTCTGATAGCAGTGTGCTGTTTTAACCCTCACACACAGACAGCAGTCTTATAGCAGTGTGATGTATTAACCCTCACACACAGACAGCAGTCTGATAGCAGTGTGCTGTATTAACTCTCTCACACGGTCAGCAGTCTGATAGCAATCTGCTATGATCACCCCCTCAGTGAGCAGTTCATTTGTTGTCAATTGTGCCCAGCAGATCAGCCTGTTCCAGGGTTCTGTACTGCCAGGGGTATTAATAGCATTTTTCTGCTTGCATGTTCCTGTGATATTATCCTCCTCGGACACCCGAAACACATCTGCTGGACAAATAAATGCACCATTCGTCCATTTCCGAAAAAAAAACTTTATTTACAAGCTGATGAGTAATCCTTGTTTTTCAAATAAATGAGAATATTACAATGTAGTAAAATGAAAATTTACAGCAAATTGGACCACACTGTAAAAGCAGACTCTTAGAATAGTATATTGACTGTATGTATATCACTGCAAGATGCTCTAACATAAACAAAGTCGCGAAATTGACAAAAAGGAGAGGGACCCACACTGGACTGTTACATTAAGGACTGCATTTTCAGTCAACCACTGTAAAGTGGCTTGTCAGATTTCACTGCAGGGTCAAGGTTCAGACACAGGCTGTGGGACGCTGGCATGCTGGCAATGGAAGGTGAACAGCAGGAAGCTCAGGGCAGGACATCGCTCAAGGACAGGCAGAGTGCTCAGGAGGCCGTTCTGGTCGGCTGCAGCCATGCAACTCTCAAGAAGTTCCCTCATCGAGAAGGGGTAGCTTCAAGCGCGACTCAGGCACGTCAACGAATGGAGGTCCATGACTGGGGGCGGGCGAGGGTAACGGAAGGTCCAACCACGAAGCTCCCCCAGCTCTGGATAAGCAACTCAATCTTCATCCTTGAGGCACCAACACAGGATCCAACTCTGAACAGCGCAATCTGGAAACTGACCGACGTCATGAGACTGTGTTTAAGGAGTAACTTGTAGGAGGCTACAGCTTTGCCTGCCGCTGCTGGGAGATGATGAGCATTTTCAGGGTATCAGCAGCAAAGCAATTCCAGCCTTTACTTCCTTTAGCTGTCACCTTCCAATAATCTCAAAAAAAAATTCAATGGACTTTTTCAAAAACCTTTTTTTTTCTCCCCGTGGGTTTCAGGTGCAGTAGGGTTAGGTATGCAGCAAAGCTCAAAGCAATGTAAGATTCTCAGCAACCTTCCTTCATACAAGACTCTGTCAGCAACTTTCTCTCCCTCTGCATATCAACCGGTTCTCAAATCATTGAGAACTCTGGCAGTCGACTAACTGGTATTCTAGGACATTTCACCTTGCAAACTCAAAGGACGGTAACATTGCACCAAGTATGGGAGTGCCAGCATGCCAAAACCAATTCAGCTTTCTCCCATTGCCAGCTCACGGTGTCAGACATCCAAAGTAGAGACCATGGCGTCTGGCACTGTGAGCTATTCAGGGGGAGCAGAAGTTGGTGAGCCAATGGCTGCGTCAGTCCCCAGCAGCTTCAAGCAGTTCATGCCTCAGTGAGGCACATCGACAGCAACCTGATGCCATCATTCAAACTGCAAGGTGCCTGATCTGGGCAGGACCAAAAAAAAAACCACCGAAAAAGGTACAAGGTGAGGAATTAAATTCCAAAACACTCCTTCCGTTCACCCCCCACCTCCACCCCCCCTCCCAAAAAACCCCACCCAGGATAAACAACAAATCACACAACAGTCCAATGTGTGTCACCTACACCGTACACAATAACAGGCAGTAAAGCATTCCGTTCTGTTGGCTAGCAGACCATCAAAATCGACATTTCCACCCCAACTCCCCACCACCCCAAGCCTTCCCTGACTCACTTCTCTCTGAAAATCAGTGTCGCGCACACCGCCCTGGTCAAAGCAGTGGGAAGAAACCTGCCCCAGGAATTTCCCCCGTTCCTGGGGCAGGCAAGGGCAAGGCAGTGCCATCTTCCACCGCTCTGGGTCAGTCCCCTGCCCAGTGCATTTTTGAAATGAAGTGGCAAAGTCAGCACGGGGCAGGGGCGCAGACACCAACCAAATGTGACAGAGAGCACGCAGCGGCACTTGGTCACAAGTGACTGGCCAGCTAACATATGCAAAGGGTGGGGTTGGGGGAGAGGGGGGTGTGTGCAATCAGTGAAGTGACAGCATAGTATGGATGGCTGGCATAGGACACAAACTTTAGATAATAAACAGTGTAATGCTCACTTAGTCAGATAAACTAGATGTGAAAGAAAAAAAATATTTCTTTGGAGGATGCCATGCCATTTCCTGCTGTGTTAGGCAAGATCCCAGGCTATGAGTCCTGAACAATGTAAAGTCCCTCCTCCATACTATTTCCTCTACATGTAAGGACTGCATTTTCAGTCAGTCCACTGCAAAGTGGCTTGCGAGATTTCACTGCAGGGTCAAGGTTCAGACACCTCTACCTCTTGGCACCAGAGGAGGATCAATCAACTACAAGCGCTGGATGCTGCGTTTGAGAGAAGATGCCTTGAGGGATGACTGCGTGGCATCGGCTCGGCTGGAACTGTGACGAACTGCAATCTGTGAAGTTTTTCAGGAACGAGTACAGAGCCCGCCAAGAAACACACCATGGCAACCCTCAGAAGGCACGTGTCACAGACAGTTCCTCTTGCCTGGCAGGTGGCTATTCCGCGAGAAGAGGCAGCGCGTGGTTAGGCCGACAGATAATGGATAGTGTGAACTGCAGGACATTGGATTGTTTTTTAAAATTAAAAAAGTCGCTCTGCCTTCACCACAACGAGCGCGGAAGGGTAATGGGCTTCCAATCGGGGGACTCTATGTACTGAGGGGTGGGAGGGCAAATTTCAACAAGGACTTTTCCCCCCAATTGCCATGAAATAGGATAACCATTAGCCAACAGGAGGGAAGGCGCACAATATCCATAAATCAATTTCAAATCAATTTGAAATTCTCGCCTCTCTCCACAACGGCTCAAACCTTCCCAAGTTTATAGCTCACAAATGGCAAGAACCTGTTGTCAACCAATGAGGGAGCTGAGGCACAGAGAGAGATGGAGGGAGGATGAGCTTTTCACGTTTTTGGTATACATTGTTTAAAATAAATATATAAAGCATCGGCGATCATGGAGGGCATTGTGGAACAGAAGCTGGGCTGTGCCAACAAACACCGAACTGCACTGTAAATCCTCAAGGCACATCATCTGGGCTGAGAGCACAAATCTAGCGTCCGATTGCTGAGCTAACGGGCTGGCTCCTTACGGCTCTTGTGCTCCCCATTCCTCGAATTAGTCGCTCAATGCCTGGGTTAAAACCAAATCCTGCCGGTCGCATGGAGGACTGAGCGAGCAGCAGCTGGGAGGTTCCACATCTGCTTGCGAGAGGTGGCTCATGACTGCATCCGAGCAGGTCAGAGACAACGCGAGTGCCAACAACCCCTGTGCCCACACAGGCAATTCAACGCCTGCCCCCAGTACAAAAAGAGCTCCTTCATTCTTGGTTTTCCCATGAATAACCCACTAGAGATGTGGTACAACACCCAAACAAGAAAAACATTCAATTTTCCTCTTACACCAGAATATGAAAGGTATTCAGTGCTGGGATTTTCAGAAGGGCAATTGGATTTAGAAAGAGTTTAGTAACAAGAGTGCACCATTTGGTGGATAAGGGTCAAAGTTCTGTTGGTAAACCTTCAACCAAATGAAGTGATGAGAGATTCCCGGGACAGACTCAAGGAGAGACTATACCACTGACCTTTCAGTGGCATCTGGGAAGCGTGGAGAGACTCCATGTGCTGCAGCCTGCAACACCACAATCTCTTTATCAGGCTCAAAAAGGCCGTTACAGATGATAGAGGATCAGAAAACACAATAGCTCTGAATAACAGAGATTGTCGTTCAATCCCTCACTCTCACACATTCACGAATCCACTTTCACAGCCCCATAAAAATTTCCACAACTCCACAAGCAAGCATTAGAAATGAGAGCTGCATGATGCAACCCAAACGACCCCCCAGCCCCAACACACACATATGCAAGAGCTACTGTGACATGCCCGAGAGATATTCCCTGGTGTTGCTAGCTAATAGAACATCAGCTACACTCTTGATTAGGCTGAAGATCTATCACCCTGGGCTTGCTCCACGCCTGGGTGAAGCTCAGTGTCACTGGAATCAAAGTTTTCATGCTGAGGCCCTGTATACTGTACATAGGCCCAGTGCTCAACCCAGGTACTAAAGGACCTGGAACAAAGGCCTCCAATCCCTGGACAATGAGTATGAGCAATCTGGCCAATCACTAGGGCTACTGAAGCTGTCGAGCCTGGTTATCACTTCACTCGATGCTCACACCACATCGCGATCAAACACGGAAATCCTAGCCACGTATTGCCCCCTTAGTCACCTTTTTCTAGCCTACCAACTAACCCCTCCCAACCCATCCCCTTTCCCGAGCCAAACAACTCCCCACCATCCCCAAACCCAATAACCCTTCCCCAGCTGAACAACTAACCCCACCCAACCACCTTCCCCAGCCGAACAACTAACCCCACCCAACCACCTTCCCCAGCCGAACTAACCCCACCCAATCCACCCACCCACCTTCCCCAGCCTAACAGCACCCCACCATCCCCAAACCCAACAATCCTTCCTCAGCCGAACAACTAACCCCACCCAACCCCCCCAGCCGAACTAACCCCACCCAACCCACCCACCCACCTTCCCCAGCCTAACAGCTCCCCACCATCCCCAAACCCAACAACCCTTCCCCAGCTGAACAGCTACCCCTCCGCCCACCTGAAAATACTCCTGCCCCTGTATAACTTGCCCCTAACTCCGAGATTATCTGCAAGCTACCAACTCTTTCTCTCCTTTTCAGAGCAGGAAGCGCCCAGGCTCTGCTCTCGGAAGAGCAGGAATTCAACACGAGACAGGCGATCAAGGGGCTCTACAGAGAGTTGTGGTACCTGAGCCGAGTTGTGGTACCTGAGCCAAGTTGAGAAGCTGGATGTACAGACCCACACAAACAGATGGATACTAAACCTCTCAACTATCAACCTGGCCTAATATTAGGCCTGAAAACCTGTTTCACTAACTGGGGAGCAACTTGGACATGAAAGTGCATGAAGGAGAGACAGCATTACGTAAAGGTGCACAGCTAGGTTATCACCTCAGAGTGGCTTCACATCAATGAAACGGGGAGGGGCTGCTTGAAATGCAAGGGAGGTGGTCCAAGTGGTTGGGGCCTAATGGTAGAGATGCAAAACACAGACCTGTTTTTTTTAAAAAAAAGCATGCACCCAGATTTCACCATTTTGACATTCCCTTTTACTGGTGGGGTGACTTCTTCAGCCTGGGGTCACAATGCCAGCCCCTTCCCCCTGGATTGTGGCTGAATGCTAAACGCTGAAGACATGAGCCAGCTCCAGGCTGGAACTAGAATGGGGATGGCTACTAGTCAAGACAAGACTGCATTTAAAAGCTTTCACGATGTGAATAAAGGGAGAATTTTTTTTTAAAAAAGACGTCCAAAATGGGCACGGGAAACGGAGTTGAAAGCTGTGATAATCTGATCAATGGGGGTGATGAGCTCCTGTTCGGATGGGGGGGCGGTCCCTGGATTCTGGGATAAGAGCCCAGTTTGCCAGAGTGGAACAACTGAAGATAAGCAGCCAGGATTTAAAGCTCAGAAAAGTTAAGCAAACACAACATTTGCTTTGTAGGGAACCAAGTGGTCGGTTTGCTGCTTTGAGTCGCTGGATGTCTCAAAGGCGACTGCCGAACGAATTTAGGGGAGTCCAGGCAGTCTAAGGTGGTGGTGGTGGTGGTGAAGTGCCACCCGCCTCCCACACTAATGTGTAAACTCACCGGAGATTCCATAGCACTCCAAGTGATCTGGTTTAACAACGCCTACCCTCTTTTAAAAAAAAATGACAAAAGGAGCCTTGGGAGTGGGGTGAAAGGTCGCTGTAGTGTGATGGCAAGTTGAGAACAGGCAACAGGTTCACCTGATCACCTCCACTCACCTCATACTACTGGAGCCGACAAGCCCAGAGTCTTGTACAACCCCCAACCCTTAGAAAGCCCGATTATCACCCAGGAGGTAAGGAAGACTTCTACCTCCAAATTTGTTGTGAAGCTCAACAAAACTATCCCCATTTCTACCCCCCCCCCCCAAAATCTGTTGGAAAAACACTGGCACAGACAATACATGTAAGTCAAAGCTACAAGGACTCGGGAAAATACTTACACAATCTGACTTAGAAACACTAACTGCAGTGCATTAGTTTTTTAAAAATCATGAGTCTTATTGACAAGAAAAATTCACATTATACTTAACATATATCATTTATACCAACATTTAGCTCTTCTTTTAAAAAAAAAATCATCCAGAGACCTGGTTCTGACGGCTTTAAAAGCCTCAGGTCTGAAGGGGTAGTGTAACTCATGCTTTCTTCATAACTGCTTCACAAACGCGATTTCAGGAATTTTTCCTTCAGCCTGCAAAAAGACAGAGTTAAAACCACAAAAAAAAGTAATGAATCACCGACAACTCTGTTCACTGTACCACAGCTCAGAAAGACATTAAAATCATGCAGCAACTTAGACTTTCATCAATTTTTTTCCTATGCCACCTCTTTGGTTCTGGGAAGGTTAGCCAATCTCTACCCAGTTGATAAACATAGATTGCAGGGTATGAGTCAACCATAAAAATGATGGGACCCCAAAAAGCTGTGTTTTTGCATATAACGGAAATACATATCAACAACTTCCATCCAACCCCCTTTGGCCATGGCAGGTTTTACTCCCATTAGGAGCCAGCCTCAGTTTCCCAATTCTCAAACGGATGTTTTCCTGGCCAGCACTTCCAAACTGCATGCAAGGGACTAAACCAGGCAGTATGGGCTGCGTTGCAAAAAATCCAAGACATGGTCATGTGGAACCAATGACAAAGATGGGAGACCATCCAATATTTGCACTTGGCACAGCATACCCACCGCGCCCCCTCCCACCCCCCATTTTGGAGGGGATTTTCAAGGCCTTCTTCAACATCCACAGTAACTCGTGGATTACACTGCATTATCGTACACAGCTCCACACCATTTACAAACTGCCTCCTCCCTATCAATGGAGTCGCTTGCTGGAGAATGTGGGAAATCAAAAGAGTACTATCCTTTCCACAGGCTGCATTCCAATCTCGGAGAAGTGTTGTGGAGTCTTAACGTATCATTAAGCAGGTCACCTAGAAAGGCCTTTAGGGCCAAAATACCATTTCAACGAAGATGGATGTCCAACAGTATGCATAGAAAATACATTGGAAGGACTTATTTCACTTGAAGGAAAATGTTCATCCTTATTAAGTAGGTAAGCAGAGAGCAATTTATCAGGCACAGGCTCAGGGGAAGCTGCATTAAACCCTGCGTTTTACCTTCAAAATGGCTCAACTGGATTATCCCACTGGACACAAGAATCTTTTCAGGACGTTTTGGCCTCCTAATCCATGTACTAAAATATTTTAATCAACTTACCTTAAGCTGTGTGAAGATTTGGGCAGCTTGATTGAAGTCCCACTCGTTGTCTTGCAGACATCTGCAGGAAGACAAGAGAAAAACAAGATTCTGGAGTCCAGTTAGGGAAAAGACAGGGGAAGCAGGAGTGAAGGCATAGGTACTGGCAAGATGTAGGGGGAAAACGGCCAGTTGTTGCAGGAAAAGGAAGAGGCCATGAAGGGAGATCACAGCTATTTTGTGATTACTCCACTTACCTTGACTCTTCATGCTCTTGGCTGACAAAAACATATCAACCTCACAGTGAACATCAGCAACTGTGCACGTTCTACCTTTGTTGATCCATGCTCCACTCCACTTTTTCCACCACCCTCTGCCTGACTCTGATCTGAAGGTTACATCACACCCCTTCCCTACAACTGAAATTTCCTTTCTAAAGCCCAGAAGCTTCACACAAAATAACTCTCAACCTTTTCCATAACAAAGAATGTGAGCCTAGTTTGTACAATCTCTAATTTAACCCTCCAACATCCAGGAAACATCTTGGTCAATCTGTTGTGCATTCCCTCCAACATAGAGTATATCGTTTCCAAGATGTGGTGCCCAAGTACTCCATATTTGGTCTGATCAGGGCTTTGTATAATGCTATAGACCTCCAAATGTAAGGGCTCATATTTCATGGACCTTTTAGAACTTTGTTTGGGCTGGACTAAGTTCTCAGACCCAATATGGTTGTGTGACAATGATCCTTATTTTCCAAAAAAAGAAAAATCAGATCTATCTTTTTTTTTGATACAAAATGCATGACCTGGGCTAAAATCCACATGTCATAGTTTTGCTCATTCACTTATTCCAATGCATTTCTGTTCTTATTTACAATGTCACCAGCAAACATGTATAAAAGGCCCTTTTCCTTATCATTCAAGTCATTAACAAACATTTTGATAATCGGAGTCCTAGTACAAACCTGTGCTAGCCACGTTCTTCCAAATGGAGAAGGCAACTCTGCTCTCCACCAACTAAGCAATCCTTTAACCAAATCAACATTTGTGCCTTCAACTACATGAACTTTAATTTGAACTTTGTCCCCACAGCAAACCTTTGTGATTGAAAGACCTTTAGTTCTGACCAGGTTCACAATTGCTCTGGACACACTGTTGTGACTTTACTTTAGCAGGCTGCTCCACGACACAGTTCTATCTGTGACAAAACGCGTGGCGTTTTAATCCTGTGTCATCTTGTATGGAGTTGGCGGATTCATTTGAGTAATAGGATCCTCTGCAATTGTGTACAGCACGGAAACAGACCATTCGGCCCAACTGGTCCATGCCAGCATGAATGCTCTATAAAAGCCTTTTCCCTCCATATCAGCACATTTCTCTACTGCTTTCCCTCTGAAATGCCTCAGCCAGTCTCTGTAGCAGCAAATTCACAATGCCCTATACACTGGATAAAGTAATTTCTCATTTGTTCCTGTTGTTTTAATTTTATGGCCCCTCGTTTAGCTTCCTTTGTGAATGGAGACATCTTCTTTACACTTCCCCTATCCTATATGTTCACAGATGTCAATCAAGTCCCTTCATGGTTTTCCCTTTCCATGGCACCCCAGTCTGATTCCTCCCACCCATCTCTATTACCTCACTCCACGTATCAAGCTACAACTGGGTCAAGTGGATCTCTCTCACTGTTTGGCCTCTTGCCACTTTTGTTGTGCCCTGGCTTTTCTGTATTCGCTCCTACTTCCACTTCCCTCCTGAGTCATTAGGGTTAGAGTTTCATAGAATCCCTACAGCGGGAAAATAGGCCATTCGGCCCAACAAGTCCACACCAACCCTCTGAAGAGTAACCCACCCAGACACATTCCCCTACCCTATTACTCTATACATCCCATGACTAATACACCTAAACTCATACATTCCTGAACATTATTCACCTAACCTACACATCTTTGGACTGTGGGAGAAAACCAACGTAGACATGGGGGAGAATGTGCAAACTCCACATAGACAGTCTCCTGAGGCTGGAATCGAACCTGGGTCCCTGACGCTGTGAGGCAGCAGTGTTAACCCACTGAGCAACCCTGCCGCAGTTAGGTCCCTTTGACTGACATCCCCAATCCCTGCAGCGGTTCAATGTTCTGACCTTCAGCATTTTGAACCAAAGCCTAACACACACATTCTGCCCTCAGCCTGAAGCAAGCACACGGCTGTTGGGGATTCAATGGTTCGTACTAACCGCAGCAAATTGGGGTTGAGGTCCAATATAGCTGGGAAGATATTGAAATAGCTCCCGTTCCTTGTTATACAAGGGCTGCACAGATTGATAAGCTTAGACAAACAGCAGCAAACATGATACTCAATACCTATCAGCTGCAGAGATACCACTGAGCCAGCTTCCATTCACACTGGTGCCGATTCTGGACTCATCCTTCAAAGACTTCAAAGTGGAAGATCTTGGTTGATTTAACACCCTGTTAATTATTAGGCACACCAAGTCTCATCAGGCTCAGTTTAAAAATGTAATCTATAATTGATGGATCACACTCCAGATAAACAAAACCTCATTCACTTTGAGGTGGTCTATAATTGCTCTCATTCTTTCTATCGCTTCCTAAGGCTGACACAGTCCTGTGCTGGGTCGAGTGTGGACGCTGGAAAAGCATAGCAGGTCAGGCAGCATCTGAGGAGGAGGAGAATCGGGCCAGGGTCAGAGCCCTTCATCAGTCTTGTGCTGGTCCTGGCAAGGTTGAGCTGCGGAGTTCAAGGGCTGCTCTGTTCTGATTCAGTACCATTAAGACCGAAAAGTTACACTTTTCCAATTCAAAATATTTGTCTGAAGCACACGTGGACATTTCTGCCACATTCGCTGAGACATTTCGGGGCAACCCTGAAGAACTTATGGGCTTTTCCTGATACACACATATAGACTCCAATATAATTCAGGCCACCCAGTGTCAGTTATCCCAGACTTACCCACTCACCCTTTAGTTTTACTTGAATTTCATGGGTCTGAAGATTCAGCACTCTTAATTCATTTGCTGATAAATGCTAGCTTAGGGACAATTAGCACTGGGGGCCTGTGGGAGGGAACTGTAAGTGCACCAGAAGCCCAGAGGCTGCCGAAAATTTCTAATTTGAAATGCAACGCTCCTTCCTTCTGCTTGAAGGCGGCAATTCATGGCAAAGCAAGAACATTACTTGTGATCACTGCGCTAGCCGCCCCTAGCTGCAGACCTAATATAACACAGCTATCATTTACAGTCCTTGAGTCAGCTGGTTCAGTGACGTGTACGAGGGGTTCAAAATGCAATTTGTTCTAAATGGCACAATTTACACCTCTGCAAAGCAGTACTCCGAGAGATTACCCGTCTGCCTCTGAAGCAGGATGTGCAAACAACAGGTTTAGAGAGGATGTTAGGTGGAGATCAAATTTAACTAACTGCCTCTGTAGCAAAAATGAGGCACAGAAGTAAAATATTACCCAAACAAATCAAAAACAGAAAATGCTGGAAATCCTGAAGTCAGGCAGCATCTGCAGAGAGGGCTCCACCTCTGGGTAAAGACTAAAACTGGGGCATACAGTTTAAGAATAAGAAGTCTCTCTCTTTTAAGTTAAAAGTGAAGTTTTTTGCTACCTCTTTTCAGAGTGTAGAATTCTCTTCCAAGAAGGCTGTTAAGACTGGGTCTTGAAATTTAGTCAAAGTGGAATCAAGATAGATTTTTGATGGACAAGGCAATCGAGAGTGGTGAGAGGCAAATCAGTTGTGCTCATAATAAGTGATGGAGCAGGCTGAACAGCCTACCCCTGCTCCTAGGTGCTACACTCCTATGAAAGAAACAGGTGCTGCCATTGCTCATCAATTACCTTTCAGCAAGACTCCCAGGACATCTGTGAATCCAATGGGAGGGCTTCAGATGTAAAGCAATGAGCAAAAACATCTGTCATGGACTCTCCACTCCCGAGTGCTAATTGTGGAGTCAATGACGTAGACTCCACAAAACTATTCCAGACATCTACTACCCTCTGGGAGAGGAAACTCCCCTGTGTCTCAGTTTTAAACAAGTGTCCTCTTATCCCACAACTAGTTTGAGATGTCACTCACTAGTGAAAACACTTTGTCAATGTTGACTCAGCGGTTAGCACTGCTGCCTCACAGTGTCAGGGACCAGAGTTGGATTCCAGCTTTGGGCGACTGTCTGTGTAGAGTTTGCACATTCTGTCCACTGTATCTACATGGGTTTCCTCCCACAATCCAAAGATTCACAGGTTAGGGTGGATTAACCATGCTAAATTGCCCAGTGTCCAGGGATGTGTAGGTTAGGTGGATTAGTCATTAGGGGGTAAATCAGCGCAATAAGGTAGGTGAATGGGTCTGCATGGGATACTCTTCAGAGGGTCGGTGTGGATTTGTTGGGTCAAATGGCCTGTTTCCACACTGGAGGGATTCTATGACTCTTGTCAAGCCCCCTCAGAATCTTGTACATTTCAGTAAGATCACCCCTAACTCATTTAGCCATTTTTGATAGATCATCCCAAGAATCAGCCCACTGAGTTGCCTTCAATGCCAGTGTGTCTTTGGATACGGAGAGACTAAAGAGAGAGGGGTCAAGCAAAGCAAATGGAGAGTTTTGGACTCCGTCGCAGTCAGTAACACTCACTTTTGCGACCACTCTATGTTCATGCCCGACTGCTGGGAGAAGGCCTGCAGCATTTCCTGCTGGGGTGCTGTGAGGGTGGGCACCGGACTGCTTGACGGTGTGGGTGCTGGCGTCACAAAGGCCTTGCGGATCTCCTCAGTGGTGGCATTCCTGATGAACAGCTGGTCATTCACAATGCAGAGCCTGTTCAGAGGAGGGAAACAGCTAAAGTAGCATCAAGGCAAGCAACTACCTGCATCGCTACCCATCTAAAAGCAACGATATTGAAAAATCAGGAAAAAAAACAAGCATTGAAAATGATAACCTGAGCAACTGGAGCAGGTGAGGGGCCAGAGAGTTTGCTTCTAATATCAGTGATGGCTCCAGAAGCATTCACCCACATGTCTGCTCGCCCACAAGCCTACCAACCAGACTGCTGCATACTTTCTAGGTAAAAACAATGACTGCAGATGCTGGAAACCAGATTCTGGATTAGTGGTGCTGGAAGAATACAGCAGTTCAGGCAGCAGCCGAGGAGCAGTAAAATCGATGTTTCAGTATTCCTAATGAAGGGCTTTTGCCTGAAACGTCGATTTTACTGCTCCTCAGATGCTGCCTGAACTGCTGTGTTCTTCCAGCGCCAGTAATCCAGATGCTGCATACTTTCTGCATACTCCAGACAGACATCGGTACTACACCTACCCTTTTAAACCAACCTGACTCCAGGCTTGAGGAACCATGTGCAAGCCCAAACTACACAGTTGTGTATGAAAATGAAAAAATAACTTACCCTGCATTCCCAGCAGGTACAGCAATGAACACTCTCGAGAACGCCCTCACAGACTCCCTGGATTTACTATCCACTGTGACAAAATTAATATTTGTGAAGGATTAGCTTCCAGGAACTTAAACAATAAGTTTACTTTTTAAAGCTTAAAAGTAAATTGATTTAGTTTACGCACCTTCTTTGAAAACTCCATGTACAGTAAAACATAGTAATGTATTCTGAAACAGAAACCAAACGTCTTATATTACAAGTTTATTAAAGCACGGGACAACTGTCCTTCAGTGTGAGCAATCTCACCCTGGTCAGAGCGTTAATGTACTCAAGTCCCATTTTAGAGAGTTGGGCACAAATTCTGGGCTGACACTCTCAGGACTGTACTGAGGAGTGCTGCACTGCCATCTTTCTGACAGAGCTGTAAACTGAAGACCCTTCTGCCCCTTCTGGGTGGATGTAGATGATCTCTCAGCCAATATCTTCCTGGTGTCCTGGGGCCAATATTTCCCTCTCATCTGCCATCACTGAAAACAAGTTATCTGCCCATTACTGCAATCATGGCATTGGGAGCATGCTGTGTCCAAAAACGATCTGGAGATGCCGGTGTTGAACTGGAGTGTACAAAGTTAAAAATCACACAACACCAGGTTATAGTCCAACAGCTGTTTGGAAGCACTGAAAGCTAGTGCTTCCGAATAAACCTGTTGGACTATAACCAGGGTCGGTGTGATTTTTAACTGTGTCCAAATAAGTGTTTCCAATGTTATAACAGGGGTTACACTTCAAAATTAGTCTAAAGACCATGTGAAAGTCACAGCTAAATCCTAGTTTTTAACTTCTTTACATGGCATTGAGGAATCATTATGTGCAGTCAAACGTCACAATACTAATGAAGTCACAGAGTCAGAGTTCTACAGCACAGAGACAGGCCACTGGTCTATGCCAATCAAAATGTCCATCCACGTAAACCCCATTTCCCTGCACTTGGCCCATATCCTTCTAAACCCTTCCTATTCCTGTATTTGTCCAAACATCTTTTAAATGTTAATGAAACCGCCTCAACCACTTCTGTCATGTGTGGTCATTATCAGTGTGATATTGAGGCAAACAAGGCCGGGAGTTACTCAAGCAAGTCAGCAGATCTCAGCCAGGATGCTTGCTTTGTCATGGGGAGTTGCATAACAGGACCCCCAGGCTATAAGGTAAATAACACCAGAGACATCATGGCAATTTTTGTTAACAGAGGCCTGGATTAACGTCTGGACATGAGCAGTCAAATCGCACCATTACAGCTGGTAGAATGTAAAATTGACTCATGAATAAAACATCAGGGATAAAAAGTTAATCTCAACAATTCAAGCCATCAGTCTAGAAACACATCAGGTTCACTAACGGTCTCTAGGGAAGGAGATTTACTGTCCTTGCTTGGCCTGACCTATATGTATTCCCCAGCCCTTGGCAATGTAGTAGACTCTGAAATGATGCAATAATCCACACAACAGTATCATACAATGACTGAAAAGCCAAATGAAAATCAAGTTAATTGAAAGGCCCACATTTGACTAAGGCACAACCAAGCCCTCCTCACTAACACCACTTCTTTTTTTAGGCATGGGGACAATAGACAATAGGGGTACAACAGCCTCGCACAGTCACGCTCACTTAATCACACCTTGCAGACATCATTAGCACCAACCCGAGGAACAAGGACATAAAATGGCCTCTGCACGGAGACAGACTTTAACACCTACCACCAACAGTAGAGATAGCAGTCGTGTTGCAGAAAAAACACCAGTCTATTCAATCTTCCCTCATAGCTGCATTTTCCAGCTCATAAATTATTCTCTGTACCTTCTCCAGCGTAACACATACTGACTGGAATGAAGTGGCCAGAACAGCATACAATACTCAGATGTATGGACTAATTATATATTCAGCATAACTTCTCACCTCTTCCATACGTGGGAATAATGCACTAAGAGCATCCATCAACCTACTGAATGATGGATTAGGCTCGAAGGACTGAATGGCCTCTATTACTTCCAGTTTCTACATGATTTTTTTTTTGTTTTTATAGAATCCCTACAGTGTGGAAGCAGGCCATTTCACCCAACAGGTCCACACCAACCCTCCAAAACAGGGACCCGCTGATACCTATTCTCCTACTACTCTACATTTGCCCTGACTAATGCACCTAACCTACGTATGCCTGAGCACTACGGGGCAACTTGGCATGACCAATCCACCCTAACCTGCACATCCCTGAATACTATGGGGCAATTTAGCACGGCCAATCCACACCAACCTGTACATCCCTGGACACTGAGACAATTTAGCACGGCCAATCCACCCTCACCGGCACTGTGGGACAATTTAGCATGGTCAATCCACCCTCACCGGCACTGTGGGACAATTTAGCATGGTCAATCCACCCTAATCTACACATCGGGACAATTTAGTATGGCCAATTCACCTAACCTGCCAACCTTAACTGAAGTATCTACCGGTCATTCTACCTTCATTGGCCTGCAAACATTGACTCCAAGATCAGAAGTGGGGATGCTTGATGATGATGGATTATCTGAGGATCTGCGAGCACTATGCAAATGTACCTGTTTGACATCAGCCAGGACAACACAGCCACTTTACCAGAATTCCAACCAATACACACAATCATTCTCTCCACACTGACACTCAGTAACGCTACCTACAAGATGCCGTGCAACAACTCATTAAGGCTCCTCCAATAGCACATTTCAAACCCCTTGGAAGGACAGGGGCAGTAGATGTAGGGAGCAACACCATCTCCAAGTTACCTTCCAAGTTACACACCACCCTAACTTGGAATTATACTGTCATTCCTTCGCTAGTGCTCGGGCAAAATCCTGGGGTGGGCAATGAAGGATTGCAGCCACCCCAAGAATGAGTTACAAGAAATTCGTATAAAGCGTTCGCATGTTGGACGGATGTACTCCACTAGGAAAGATTCCCATGCTGGCAGGCCAAGTGAAGGAAGGGTAATACTTGAGTTGTGTTTGTTTACAGTGGAAAATACAGGGAGTGGTGCAATTAGAGAATAACCTCACTGGTTTACTGCACCATAAGCTGTGCCCCATATTGATAATTGCTACATTCATGGGCCTATTTCATTTCTGTTACAAAACATAAGACGATCGGGTCTTCCCATACAGCATATAACAGATCATCACCAAAAGGCAGAACACATGCACCAATAAAAGGTAGGGATAAGTAAAAGGAAGACATGCAAAATAACACGAGATAGTGCGCGAGAGAGCGAGAAAGGTGAAGAGCAGGTGCAGTCTACGTTTCTGCCACGCTGCACAGTTATTCCTTCATCATCCCTGGGCCACAGTTCTGCAATGGCCTGCCTCCTGCCTAACAACATTCACCATATGCCATCCAGCAAATCAAGGAGAAAACTCACCAACCACCTTCTCAAGAGCCAATTCAGAACAGTTAACTCAAGCAGCTTTTACAGGAAAATGCTCACATTGCCAGATTTGACTGAATAAAGAAAAAAAAAGGTTGAGTCTTCACTTTCTTCAAAATTTGTTCACAGGGTACAGGTAATGGTATTTATTGTCCATCCATTTGAGAAGTAGGTGGTGAGTTGCCTTGTTAAAATGCTGCAGTCAGTGCAGCTGAGGGAGAGAGGTCCAAGATTCTAACTCCCCTGTAGTGAAGGAACGGCTAACACAGTGCCACATCAGCTGAATAGGGGCATGGAACTGGTCAAGAGACCAGGAGACTTAGCTTTTGAGGGCTTGACATGTTCCATGCCCACAACTATCATTGCGTGATGGAGTCATACAGAAGGGAAGTATGGATGCCCAAGCTGCGCAGTTCCCCTGCAAAGGAATTAGGAGCAGAAGGACATGATTTGGCCCCTCAAACCTATTCCTCGAACCATTGCTGGAAATCCCAGGCAAGTTCAGATATGGGACACCTGTAAGTCCAACAGTTTGCTGACACTCAAAATCTAGACTGATCCATGAGGAGTGGACACACAAGCAAAGCATTTTTCCACCCCCTCCGCCCAGTCATCATTTTGAAATCGGAACTGAGTGCCTCCAGGATGAAGGGGGAGGGAGAGGAAGGCTGCAGAAGGTTGCACAAGGAAGTGAGTCAACAGGACAGTCACGGAAAACAATCAGCCTTTCACTTACTGTTTGAGTGCTCACATCCACCACAAAGGAGGCTATGTCATGCTGTGTCTTTGGGAGTTCGTTGAGAAAGGCGACAACATTCAGTCTGGTGTGTTTCAGCAGCTTTGCCCGAAGTGCTATGAGCAAAACAAAAAAAAAGGAGATAATTAGTTGAAAGCAAAAATACCCAAAGAAGGAACTCCAGCAGGAATTACAAAAAATAAACACATACTAACTCTTGACTAATGAAGGCCTTATTTGGACTAAGGTATATGCTGCCCAAACACTGTGCCTCCAATGTTTATTGCTGCAGAGCAATAAAAACAAGGCCCTGTCACATTCTCTGCTTGTGTCACTGACCATGACCGCAACAACATGGAAACATTTTGCAGAAACAACATTTCTCACTTGCTTCATGCAAGGGGAAGCATTGATTTGTGTTTCAACACATGGTTTTTAAAAATTATCTTCCTGGCTGTCTTCTCATCTCTCAATATGTTGACACACTCAGTGTGGTAAACTTGGGTCTCCAGTGACTGTACAATAAGGATTTAGATTGCAGCAGGCAGTAAAAGTATTCATTAGCACAGTGTAGCTGACCTTGGTACCTAAGGAGGGTGCTTTCCAATCGGGATTTGTACAATATAGACTACTCAGTCAGGATATTCAGTTCCATAAGGTTAGGTGCATAACTACATCAGAGTATAAGGCTTCCTAATCCCCACCACTGAGGCCATTAAGAAGAAAAAAAAAGAGTATAGAGTAGTCACACCAGATGTACAGAGACCAGCAAGGTGACATACACCTGCGTAATGTCAAGAAACACAATGGCCTTAGCTAGCAATTTTCAACAAGTGACAACAGTAATTTCTGCAGGATTTCTGAAACACAGCAAACAGAAATCTGTAACAAAACATCAAATAAGAAAAAACAGATGCAGCTGCTCCAAAAAAAAAGTTATGGTGTAATCATCCAATCCTTTAAACGTAATCCAATTGATAATTCTTTCCAGTAGTCCATTCCACACTCTATCATCCTCTGCAGGAAGCAGCCAAAACCTAAACTGTGCACTTTCCCTTGTCTGAGTCAAACCCCAGGCTTCAGAAACGGTGACAAGTGACAAACCCCAATTACTGGGGTTCAAATGATTGAATCCTCGAGATGTCTTCAGAATCTCCCTTCAGCATTCCCTTCTGCAGGAAAACCTCTGAGCTCAGGCACTGCAAGCTGTTTACTAGCTCCTTTGTGCGGTGCCCTTCCTTTCCCAACCCAATGTCTGGATATTCTTGCTATATCACAACATACAAAACAGAAGCAGTAGGAGGCCATTCACCCTCATGCACTATCACACCATTCAACATGACCATGGGGGGCTCAATCTGATTCAAGTTTCAATGTCTCTTTCATGATTACTCCTCATAGACCTCAACATCCCCCCCACCCCCGATGGTTCAGCACCTCTTTGTGATCTAGCTTCCTACAACTCGGTGTGGTAGAGAGGTCCAGACATACAACTACTCTCAGAGAAGAAATTCCTTCGCACCTGTTTTAAATGAGTCTCACCATCTTCTGTAACTAGGTTCCCTAGCTTGAAATTCCTCTGTTAGTGGAAACATCTTAACATCTACACTGTCAAACACCCTCAGAAGCACATATGCTTCATTACGATCACTCCTCGTTCTTCTGAGCCCTAATGAAAATAGACCCAATCCGTTCAGCCATTCTTGAAAAATCAATCCCTTCACCTCAGGAACAAGCCTAGTGAATGTCTTTTAAACAGCCTTTCTTCAAAATGGGGATCAAAACTGCACACAGTATCTGGATGCACCTCACCAACACCCTGCACAGTTGTAACAAGACTTCCCGATTATTAAATTCCAAACCCCTTGTAACAAATGTTAAAATTCCATTTGCATTCTTAATTTCTTGCTGCACTTACATGCTAACATTTGATATTTCATGCACAAGAACATACAGATCTCACTGCACTGCATTTTTGGGGTATCCCTTCATTTAAATAGAAGTCTTCCTTTCGATTCTTCTGAATAAAGTCCATTAGCATTGTGAAGTATCTGCTTCAGTGTCTTCCACTGACTCTCCTCTTTACTTATTGTCCAAGCCTGCTTTGGACAATTCTTTCTTCATATCTCTGTAATTGTCCTTTTTGAGTTGAGGACATTGGTTTGAGATGGAGTTGTTCTTCCTGAATATTAATTGAAGGCGATATTAGGAGATCTAAAAGAGTCAGTTCCTGATTAGGTTCTGCAATGTACTGCTCGAAGAAACAATCCCTGATGCATTCCGCGAATTTGTTTTTCATGGTACCCTTTGCCTGTCTAAACCTGCACTGACATCTGACAATTATCTTCAGTGAGGCCACTCAATCCTGACTTAAACCCTAGTATTATTGAGCAATATACTTAAATCTAATTTGGAATACTCTACAAGGTTTTTGTTTTTGAAAAGAGCAGTATAACAATTTTAAATAGCTGAGATAAAGCAAAAGCAGTATACTGGTGTTTCAATGCTCTGTGAAATGGATGAGGCAGCTGAAGTTTTGTGACATGAGGCCTCAAACGGAGTTCTCTACAGCCAGTGCAGCCAAGGATGACTGGGCATTTGCCCCGATGAAGTTCAAAAGGCAATGTTCCCAGTGTAATGCCCATCTGATAATGCTGTCAGGTTTATACTGTTCATCATCTACTCTCTTCACACTTACAACCTTACAATCTGGCTGCATTTGCTGCCTCCTGAGTGTGGTGCTGGAAAAGCACAGCAGGTCAGGCAGTTTCCGAGATATTACCTGACCTGCTGTGCTTTTCCAGCACCACACTATCTCGACTCTGATCGCCAGCATCTGCAGTACTCACTTTCTCCTTAGCTACCTCCACCCTAACCTTTTATCTCGAGAATCGTTTTCTTCCACAATTCTTGTCAGGGGAAATTTGTACTGTGAAGAAGTCCTTCCCTTAACTGCTCTCTGCCCCTCTAAAAACTTCAAATCCTTTTCCCCAGCTAATACCATCAGACACTCCTGTTCCTAAACTCACCCCCTGCCAGGTACAATCATCCTGCTTCTTACTCCTACGTCAGAGTGCATTTGTACACCTTACATGGTATAGCAATGTGTACAAATGTGAGGTACTGCCTGCTATTCAACAGCACTAGCCATAACGGTGGAGCCTAATTCTACTCTCACTCCACATTCACAGGCTCAGCAGACAGACAACTAGAAACTGGGGCTAACGTTCACCTTCTCACAGCAGATTCTTGCCCAAGAGATCAGCAATCATGAAAGCTGGGAACATTCTACCCTGCACCACGTATGGGAGGGTGCGCAGGGCTGAGATCAGTTGCACAGATGGCTAGGTGGTGCAGTAATGAGAGACACAAGCTGCACAGATTAAGGTTGAATCCCTGGTCTGTATGGAGCTAGCCGATCCGATTCAGGGCTGTGACCATGGGCTCAAAGAACATGACACTGGAGTCATCATTTCTCATTACTGTCAGAGACTCTGTGAACGTGGGTGCTAGATAACAATTACAATACCCCAATGGCAGAAGAACATTCATACAAGGTCAGCCTCTCTAGTGAGGTTCCACATAGCTGGAATAAGAGAGGAGCCTGAGTCAGCGATTTCCGGATAGTATGGAGCAAAGTCAAAATAAAAACTTGAGTTGCTTTCAACATTACTCTTATCAGACGGCAGATTATTTTATCACAGGCAGAAAAGACAGATAAGATTGCAATTGACAGAATACAAATATATCCTGTAAGGCGAGGATTCCAGCAAAAACAATGCAACATCTCAAAAAGTACACAGAGCCTGGGTTTGGAAAGTGGTGCAAGATACAGCAGTTAATATGAAATCCAGCAGGCACAAATACACGGATGTGCTATACAATAGGATTGTACTGGACTTTATCACCGGCTTCCCCAATCATCTGGGTGCTTTGAAACTGAATGACTCATTTAAAAAAATCAAACATTGAGTGGTAACCTAATGCAAAGTTGGCTTTCAGTACTTTTCAAATAAATGTCATTTTGTTTACGACTCCGATCGTCACATGATCGATCGCAAGCGTCTATATCAGAACTTTCAGCTGGATCAGAAGCTAATCTGTTTAAAAGATACTCCCTCGTTTGAGTCCTGAGCGTCCGGTCTGAGCCCAGAGGAAATTTTCATAGTTTTATTAAAAAAAATCACAAAGCAAAACGGATTCTAATATCTTCTGATATTGATTGCTTTGCGTTTCACTTTACATGGAAACAGAGCAACAGTCATAGAGATATGGAGCATGGAAACAGACCCTTCAGTCCAACCCGTCCATGCCGACCAGATATCCCAACCCAATCTAGTTCCACTGCCAGCACCCGGCCCATATCCCTCCAAACCCTTCCTATTCATATCCCCATCCAAATGCCCCTTAAATGTTGCAATTGTACCAGCCTCCACCGCATCCTGTGGCAGCTCATTCCATACACGTACCACCCTCTGTGTGAAAAAGTTGCCCCTTCGGACCCTTTTATATCTTTGCCCTCTCACCCTAAACCTATGCCCTCTAGCTCTGGACTCCCGACACCAGGGAAAAGACTTTGCCTATTTACCCTATTCGTGCCCCTCATAATTTGGTAAACCTCTATAAGGTCACCCATGGTGTTCTTTTAAAGGACAGAATGCTGCATATGAAACCAAAAATCAAATTGTATTTGACTTACTTGGGTCCTTCAGTCTCCTCACGTTTCTGCTCTCCTTGAAATACTCTCCCAGACTGCTCCTGCTTGGACACAACACATTATTTTCAGGACAGTGAAGAAATGCAGCTCTTGCAAGGTGAGGTAATAGCTGCCCCAAGTTGTTTCCTTCACAACACCATGGTAAAATGTTATGTAATAATAACCATTTTAAAAAATTCACTCAAGAATCTTCATGCTCTCCTTTCAGTTCTGTTTGTTGCGGTAATGCACATTCCGGGTACAGAATATTTTCTATCTAATCAAAGGGGCAGTGCCTCAAGCATCCACAATGCTTGCTTTAAATGCCTCACCCAAACAGCGGTTGGCCTGGCATAGGCAATCTTATTGTTCCCATGTCCAGCCAGCAGGATTCTCACAAAGCTGTGAGTGCCATTGGGAAGGACCAGAGCTCACTATTGTAACACGATGTGATCGAGTTCAGTACAGAGGAACCTCAATTATCCAAAGAACACAGGCGGGGAGTATTTCCTTCAGATAATCGAATGCCGGATAACATAGTTTTGCTGAGCATCGGGACATTATGATCTTGCCAGACAATCTGATATTTGGATAATCAAATGCCAGATAATCAAGGTTCCTCTGTAATCAGTTTTATGAACCCAGAGAGGTGCATAAAAGGGTACATTCCCTCCCTCCTCCCCCAGCATCCATGAAGAGGGACTCATCTTCCTTTCCAGGGGGTGCAAGTGTGTGAGGGGCAGAGCAGGAGAAGGTCTGTGTGTGGGCTGTAGGGGTCACTGTGTATGGGGGGGGGGGGGGGGGGGGGGGGGGGGGGGGGGAGGGGGAGGAGGAAAGGCAGTGCAAACCTGGGATTCTCGTGCAAAGTGCATGTTTGGGGTATGGGTGACACGTGTAGAGCATGTGCAGGGATGTATGGAGGGTGTGTAAGTGGGTGTGGGCCCAGGGCATGTACAGGGTTGCAAGTGCCAGGTGCAGGTATGTAAGGTGCTTATGAGCCTGCAAATGTGTGCTGGCATTCAAGCCCTGTATCACTCTGAGTTTGCCTGAAGGTCACAAACCTGGCAGGGTTCTGTGATGAAAAGGGAATACTGAGCGAGCAGCAAGCTGTATCGTGGTAGGCATCCAGCAGCCCTTGCCTGTCTGTTGAATCATAAACCGAATAGTACCTGCAAAGGGAAGAACAACAAAGTCAGGGGGTGGCAACAAAGGTCTTTCCCTTGGTCAGTCAGCTTGGTTTGGATTATTGAAGTCTCTGATATCCCAAAGTGACACTGAACAGTTCACACTAGCTGCTGTCTCACTCATTCTTTGGTCTAAAATGAGGTGCTAAATGAATGAGAGACAGACTACTTTGTATCAGGAGCTGGGCAGACAGAGCAATCAATTGTAATAAACTCTCCAACACAAGGAGTGCCTACTCTTGATGGACAAGCCACCTTTGGAAGGATGTTGTGAAACTTGAAAGGGTTCAGAAAAGACTTACAAGGAGGTTACCAGGGTTGGAGGGTTTCAGCTATAGAGGGAAGCTGAATAGGCTGGGGCTGTTCTCCCTGGAGTATCGGAGGCTAAGGGGTGACCTTACAGAGGTTTCTAAAATCATGAGGGCATGGATAGGATAAATAGACAAAGTCTTTTCCCTGGGGTGGGGGGAGTTCAGAACTAGATGGCATAGGTTTAGGGTGAGAGGGGAAAGATATAGAAGGGAGCTAAGGGGCAACATTTTCATGTAGAGGGTGATGTGTGTATGGAATAAGCTGCCAGAGGAAGTGGCGGAGGCTGATGCAATTGCAATATTTAAAAGGCATCTGGATGGGTACATGGATATGAAGGGTTTAGGGGGATATGGGCCAATTGCTGGCAAATGGGACTAGATTAGGTTGGGATATCTGGTCGGCATGGACGAGTTGGACAGTCTCTGTGCTGTACGTCTCTATGACTCTATTTAACCTGACATATCAACTCTAAAGATACATGAATCCATAAATCATTTTATGAAAAACATTTCTTCTTCTAGGACTTTTGATCCCTTTCTTATATTTTATTTATTTTCCACAAAGGGAGACAGACCACCTGATAAAGACTTTTCAAACACAGAAGAGACTAGACAGAGTTCAGACCTTTGTTTTGTTGGAGGTTGCTCAGTAATTCTCCAGATTGCAAAGCTATTTTTAACTGCTCTACTCAGCATGCACGTGTTGCCTTCTGTTTTCCTTTAAGGGGAGCAGGAGGCCATTCAGCCCTTCAAGCCCGTTCAACCATTCAATGACCACTAGCCCAACTCCAGATACGATCTTTGGCCCATATCCCTTATGACCTTAACTTTACAAAAATGCAGCTAGAACATAGAACATTACAGCGCTGTACAGGCCCTTTGACCCTCGATGTTGCACCAGTCTGTGAAACCAAATTGAAGCCCATCTAGCCTACATTATCATCCATATCTTTACCCAATGACCACTTAAATGCCCTTAAAGTTGGCAGGCAGCACGTCCCACACCCCACAACCCTGAGTAAAGAAACTGCCTTTGACATCTGTTCTATATCTACCACCCCTCAATCTATAGCTATGTCCCCTTGTGCTAGCCATCACCATTGGAGGAAAAAGGCTCTCACTGTCCACCCTATGTAACCCTTTGATTATATGTCTCAATTAAGTCACCTCTCAACCTCCTTCTCTCTAATGAAAACAGCCCCAAGTCCCTCAACCTTTCCTCATAAGATCATCCCTTCATACCAACTTTCTAGTAGACATCCTCTGAACCCTTTCAAAGCTTCCACATCCTTCCACTGGCTGTGTCAGATGTAAAATTAACAACTGATCTATCCTCCACTGCTGTTTGTGGAAGAGTGCCAAACATCTACCACCCTTTCTGTGGGCAAGTATTTCCTAACTTCTCTCCTCAATGGTCTGGCCCCAATTCTCAGAGTATGCCCCTAGTTCTAGAATCCCCAAACAGTGGAAGTGGTTTATGATCTACCCGGTCTTTTCCTGTTTAAAAGAAACAAGGGTGCCATTCCTCTAGCTTCAGTCATGACTTGGAAGTTAACAGCTCCTCTAACATTGTGAAGTATTGCGTAATTGTCTCTTGATAGGCATATTGTGAAACATGATCTGACACTACGCCCCATAAAGAGATAAAAGGACAGGCCACCACAAGTTTGGCCAGAAACAGGTTTTAAGGACAGCTTTGGAGGAGGTTGCAAATGTACAGAGTCAAGAGGTGATAGAGATAGAGGAGTTTCAGGCTGACATTTTAAAAGCTCACAGCAAAGGCATGGCCGCCAAAGCCAGAGAAATCAAAGTCAGAGTTACAACTGTTGCCAGAACTGAGAGCTCAGAGATCTTGGAGGAACTTTCAGAGATCATGCAAACGGGAAAGGCCATGGAGAGATCTGGGAATTAGGGTGCACACTTTAAAATCCAGGCGTGGTCAAACTGGGAGTCAACGTAGTCATGACGACTGTAGGCCTGATGGGTGAAAAGGACTTTGAGGGACCAGGTTGTAGCCTGGGACAAGCTCAAGTCCTGCAGCCTAGAGGACAGAGGTCAAGGGAAAGTTGGAATTGTCAAGTCTATAGACAACTACAGCACGGATGAGCTCCTTGAGCAGTATAAGTACAGAAATAGGGCAAGGCCTGACACTGTTATGGCAGTGGAAACTAACAGCAATTAGGCAAAATACTGTCAACACACTTTGGTGGTGTCATATTACAAATCATCACTGGAAGTTACTGAAGCACAAGGTGACCAGACATTTGGCTCAAAAGCCTTAGCTGAAAGAGGAAAATCTCCAAGCATAAGCCACGCTGGCTCAGCAACACCCAGAGAACATCAGGAGAATGAAATCTAGTGGACACATATAAATAGATATCACACCACAGTCAGGTGGACAAACAGAAGACAGAACAAACGATCATGGAATGACAAAATACCGGCACAGCAGGGTAACCTTTGTTGTTTTTAATTTCAGATTTCTAGCTTTTTTTAAAAAAAACACAATTTTCCCTTGCTTTTGGTGAAATTGGCTCCAAGAACAAGTTGGGAATAGAAGAATGTGCTGGGTTACAGTGAATAGACAAATGGATGACACAACTTTTAATGGACTATTGCATCCAGTTCAAATCTGAGATTCACTGTTTTAAAGCAAAGGCTGGCCTGGAATCGGTCGAAAGGACAGAATTATATATGTACCTGACAATAAAAAAATCTTATTTAAAAGTTCCTTTTTCTTCATGTATAAAGATTGACACACATCTGACTGTCCAGGTACTTACTGCTGTATGAATCGTGATACAAGCACTTTGATTTCATCTGTACCAAAGTAACTAGCCTGTTAAAAGAAAACAAATAGCGCATTGAATACTATATCCACACTTTACCTAACGCTAATAATCACCATGATTCTTGCATATCTGACAACTTGCTCAAAAGACCTCTGAACACAGCATATCTTCAACTTCTTACTTAGTGCCTTTAAGATCTCAATAAGGTGGTGGTGTTTAGGTTAACATCACATCCAATCCAGGACCCCTGACAGTACAGCGCTCCATCAATTGAATGCCAGAACAACAGGATAGACTTAAATATTAAGGTGGTGAGTAATACTGCATACAAGATTCTGGGTTTAAACAGAGGTTATGTGTGGCTACAAAGGCAAAGGAGTTTTGATAAATTCAAATTGAAACACTAGCTCACAGTGTGGAGTGTGCCTGATTTTGTTGGTTTGGTCTCATACTCAGTTGCAACAAATTCAAATTCCACTAGGCTAGCTGAAGGGTTTTAAATTCAATGAATTTAAACCGAAAGAAAACGCTCACCTCATGAAAAGTGATCAGGAGACCACTGCATTGTCTCAAAATAGCAACTAGTTCAACGTTCTTCAGAACAGGAAATCTATTGCCCTTACTCAGTCTGGCCTGCATGTGACTCCAAACCCACATCCATGGGGTTGACTCTCAAGTGCCCTTTGAAACAGTTTGCAAAGCCCCTTAGACATAGATCTCTGACCACTAACTGCCCGAGGGGAAGAGGCAATAGACGAAACAAACTGGCCTTGCCAGAGTCACTCACACCCAAGACCGAATAACAAAAAGAAAGCACTTTCTCGAGACCACGCTTTCAGGAAGGATGTTAAGGCTTTCATAAAGATACAGAATAGATCTGCCAAAATAGTTCCAAGGATAAGAAACTTCTGTTTCACAGATACACTGGTGAGCGTGAGAGGTTGAGGAGGACGGAGCTTTGATAAATTGAAAGGGGTTTAAACAAAGGAAATGGACAGAAAATGTACCCATTGGCAGAGAAGTCAGGAACAGATTTTAACTGACTAGCAAAAGTAGTAACTGCAACATGAGTGTAAAAAAAAGACATTTTAAATGTTGAGAATGGTTAGGATTTGAATGCACTGTCTGAAAGTGTGCTGGCGATCTCAGTTAGAGTTAGTCAAAGTGTTCTTGCAGACAGCTTGCATGAACATGACAGGCCAAATGGCTTCCTTTGATACTGCAACCATTCTATGATAGATGGCTCCTCTGGTACTCCTGTCTACCCTGTAACATTCCTGCCACCTCACCATGTGATCTATATGCATTATGATCCCAATGCTCAAGTCTTGCTTGATGCTCAAATTTGTCATTGCTTCATTTCAGGCAACATACTATAGAGTCTGTGAAGTCCTCTATCCAAAGCCCTTGCATTGCTCCTAGATTGTAGAATCTAACACCATACCCCAACTGGAGCATGAAATCGACTCAGCATTACCTCTTGGCCTTTGTGCACTTGATCAAATCTGAAATCTACCCAGAGGTGCTGTGTCATTAACAGTCTCACTGTCTCAACCTGCATCCACCAAATCTTCCACAACAAAGTCATTTTCAGTACAAGATATCCACCTCCCTATCAAAGCAATCTATTCTTACCATACCTTGCACGAAGGAAGTGTAGTTGGAGTCTCAACGTCAAAGGAAATGGGAGGTGGGAGTTCATGACCGTCCTATAGGTAGAAAACCACTGAGCATCAGGAGATTGCAGTATAATTCAGACCTGTGCATTTTAAATATCCCTTTCCATTGCCAACCCACCCAAAATTAAACAAAAGGCTTCGCAAAACCAGTTCTATGAAGTCTGCGATCCTGCCAATCTTGCATTGAAAGTTGAATTACAATCCAATAGTTCTAAATTAAATCAATGAAGACAAGTGGGAAATATAAATAATCATATTACAGTAAATTTAAAAAGACCTGTTTTCATAATTGCACCCCACGCCCACCCTCATCCCATCAGTATCTTTATTTCAATTCAATTACTACACCCAGCTCTCAGGGATACTACAAACACCGTATTAATTTTGAGAAACCAGTGAGCGATGTACTTACCAGTCTGAGTAACTTTGGAAATTTTTCCCTGACAGCACTGTCAAACATTGCAAAGAGGGAGAGAGGTGAAACAAATAAAAGGGAAAAACATGAGAAAACTTCCACAGATGCCTGAATGAAGAAAGTGGCCCCACATTTGCCTTCCCGCCACCCCCATGAGACGGACCAAAACAAAACCAACCCGATTCTCGAATCTTCGCTAATCTAATCATTGTTAAATCTGGACGCTGAAGTCCAGAGAAGTTCCTTTCCCAGCTACAAGGACATTTTCTAAACAGTCCCTCAACCAGAAAAGGAGCCTCAAAAGAGAGGTAGGATCTATTTTGATAAAAATGGGGGAAGAGTGCGAAATTTTTGGAAGTAAAATGAAATGGAAGCAAAAGGATAACCTTTAACATTTTGAATAGTGCTGCCTTTAGAATCGATTTTTCAGGAAGCTGGCTTTTCAGTTGAAATAAAGGTCATGCTGATTTGTGATGAGAACTTTAACCCACATTCCACACCTTTTGTCCTGGCCTGGCATTGCACAAGTGGAACACTCTTATCAATAGCTGCCAAATGTTTGAATGGAACACTGTCAGTCAGCAGCAGGCCCCATAAACAACTCAACAGGATGACTCTCTCACATCTGCAATGCACTCACTACTCAGTAGCAACAGACCAGTGGATGTCCTTTTAAGTGCTGCTCTGGAATCACTGTTTGCCACAACAGTTTGTGAAACTGCACAATTCCCTTGAGAATATAAAGCTGGCGTGGGATAATGCATACTTGCATTTGGAGCCTGACAGAAACTTGGTTCATCTTCACAGAGCTGAAAATGTGTTGCTGGAAAAGCGCAGCAGGTCAGGCAGCACCCAAGGAGCAGGAGAATCGATGTTTCGGGCATGAGCCCTTCCTCAGGATTCCTGAAGAAGGACTCATGCCCGAAACGTCGATTCTCCTGCTCCTTGGATGCTGCCTGACCTGCTGCGCTTTTCCAGCAACACATTTTCAGCTCTGATCTCCAGCATCTGCAGTCCTCACTTTCATCTTCACAGTGGCAGAGCGCATGTAGAGGTGATTCAGGTTCCATGTTTCATAGGAGATGGCACGGTCTAGGATGTGTTATTGGAAGTGATTCTGCTGCATTGCATCTGGACATCGGTCATAATTATGTCTAGTAATTGCCATAAGTGCATCTAAAAGATCAGAATGTTTTGAAATGCTGGAAAAATCAAGCATTAATTGGTTTTAGGTCAACAATTAAATCTACTGGAGCAGCAAGCTTTTTGTTGGTCCTATTTAGCAACATTAAAAACACTTACAAAAGCTAAATGCAGCCAAACTTACAGCAATTGTTGAGGTAAATTACTTCTGGAAGCAGGAAGAGAAAGGGTCTCTATACAGACACATACACAAAGTTTCAGCGTAAAGTGAATTTATCTTTCATATTCATTGTCTGTTACTAAAGAATCTCATTCCATTTTCATCTGCTTCTGGATATTGGTGCAGCAGACTCATTTCTTTTTAAAGCAAGTGCCTGGAATAATTAAACTGCCCAACCAATTTTAATAATGTGGAATTTACAGCAACTTGGCGCTAGTCCACACCACATTCCAGCAGCCACATTGAATACTGAGGGACTGGAATTCATTCATTTACGAAACGAGGACACAAACTATCTTGGGAGTCATCAGCTCACGTGAATAACAGCAAAGCTAAATCTGGGATGCATGGGTGTTTGCTCTTAAAAAGCCTTAGAAGGTCAACTAAAAGCAACAGTGCCTGCATTCTCCCGCATATTCAGTTTCCGTTTACTTACCAAACTATCACTCACCTGTGCAGAGGCGACATTAAACAGGATCAATGTTGGGAAAAGAGATACCAACACTCTGGTTAGTTGGAATTGGGTGGGGAGAAGGATTAAACCAGTGTGATATCACAGTGGTGTTAGCTATCAACTCCACCCAAATTATTACCGGACATCAGGAGGGAACAAACAAAAATTAACAATTGGTTGGCAAATCTAGATTTTTTTTTAAAAAACCTACAAGAAAGGTCTCATAAGTAGATCTCAAGAGTAACAAAACGAGGCAAAAGCCAGTGAAACAGAGAATGATAACAAAGGCAAGGGAAGAGAACCAGGGGAAAACACAAAGTGGATGAGTTAGGATGAGTGTAGAATGAAGGTCTGTTGTCCAAAGAACACCTAATTATACAACCACTCATTAAAATTGGTCATATTATATCATGACATCTTAAAATAATTTTTAAACTACTGACATCTTGTCAAATCTTTTGTAATAGGATTCAATGAGCTTTCCCTCCTTCCCAAAGGTTTGTTGTTAAATCAGTTCTGAAAGATGTCACAAAACTGGCATTTTCCTTTGTTAAAAATACAGTGAATACAATGTATTGAGTGCACGATTTTCCTTCTATCAAGCTGCTTTGCCAGCCAGAAACTCAACCAGATTCCCAATACAGATGCAAAAGCCAGGGATCTGCCAAAGCCACATGACCACAGGCCACTATTCTGAAGGCCAATGCACGACTGTGCCTGTCTTAGGTTGTTCCTCGCTCGAGGAATCTTACCCGTCACTGGCTAACCAGTCTTCTTCACTGACCAACAAAAACCCACATCCATTTCAGACATTAAGGACGGACACAGGCAGTGGTTCAGGTTTTCTTCCTTTCTTCAAAATTTGATGCCAAGCAAACTGCTACTGTAGGTTTGCAATGCAAACTTCATCAGGTAAAGAGCAACTGGCTTATTACTGTGATCAGTGGCTTTTGAGATCAATCAAAGCTTTTTAGGAATACAAGATGCTGGCTAGGAATCTTTTGGGTAAATCTTCTTGAGTCTTGAGGCATATAGCACGTCACAACCTCTAACCACAGCATAAAAAGCACAAATTTACCTGTTGCAAATTTGAACAGGAAAAAATATACAACTAGGGGGTCTTTGGACTACGGCCCTCACATTCGGAGACCCTAAAGGAGAAGGATTAGAAATGAATCCATGGTCTTTCACAACAAGAGTTGGGCCTACAGAGTTTTGGTAAAGCTATTACAAACAGAATAGGTTATTAACAGCTTGCCTATTGGGAAAGATACTCACTTAGAGCGTATATTTATACATGGGATGTCAACACCACATCTATACTAATGGCTATGCGAAAAATAATTTTGTTATCTCCAAATATTATTGATATTCCAAGAAATTAATGAGAAAATTAGAATATTTTTAAATATAAGTTTAAGAAAATTATATTGTCTGTCATTTGAGGGGCCCCCTGGTACAAAACCACAGCAAGGGGTCCTTCCACTGACCTGACATATGTAGCCTGATCCCGGAAGCTGTCACACAGAGGGTTCCCATCCAACCACAGCTCTTCCAGCTTGAAGCCTTTTATTTTGTCCAGATCTCTTTCGGATTTGAGCTGAACAGAGATTTAAGTTGCACATTCCTTAAGGTGACCACAATGATTTCACTGATATGAAAATAAAACATTGCCTTTGCAACCTCACTCAAAATGCCTGTGCTACCTCTGAACCGGTAATTTCAACTTGAGATCATTTTCCAAGAATAAGTAAACTATTATACAAAATGAGTGCATCGCAGCCAAAAGTCCTTTCTTGAAGTATGCGACCTCCATTTTCCATAATACAGAGTGATACAGACACTCACGAGTTACCTCAATTAATATTCTTGTAGATGCTCCATAAAATTGCACAGCTGTATCCAGGAGTAATAGTGTGTGCATCCTTGTCTTACAGAAGCACATTTTGAAAAAAAGCTTCTAGTGCCTTTTTCTATTAGTCTCTCAAGAACCCAAAGTTGATAAAAGGAAAGATTTATTTGCCACAGAGTCAGTGCAGCAGAGATTAATCCCTCAGATGGTGGGATTGCTTTGAGGAGAGATCAAGGAAAGTGGATCTCTATTCTCTGGGATTTAAAAAAAGTGAATCTTACAAAATCCTTACAGGGCTTGACAGGATAAATATAAAGGATCTTTCCCCTGGCTGGTGAATCAAGAGGACATCATTTCAGGATAAAGGGGCAGGCCATTTATGATTGAAAAGAACGAACATTTTTGAAAAGAAATCAGTGATTCTTTGAAATTCTCTATCAGAGGGCTATGGAAGCTCAATCATTAAGCAGGTTTAAGACAGAAATCAATAGGTTTCTGGAGACTAATAACATTATGGAATATAGCGATGATGTATGAAGATGACATTGACAAAGTGATCCTCCATTATTTAGAATTTTTATTGTTCCTAATAAAAAGCACCAGTCAAAACCTGTAGCAACCAATGAAATTTAAAAACTACCATGGAGGGTTGATAATTCAGAATATTGATGAATTCCTCTAACTCTGCTTCTCTGCAAGTCGAAATAACCCAACATGTCAATGCAAATACAGAAAGCATCGTTACTCTGTGACTGCATCTCATCTGATGAAGGAATTAATGGGAATGCAAAAGGTGGTGGTTCAGAGGTAGGGTGGGGGGGGTGGTGGTTCAGAGGTAGGGTGGGGGGGGTGATATATTTCGATCACAGTTCATACAGCAATAACAACTAAGCTTCTCGCCATTGATGCAAACAGATACTCACCTCGTTTCTGGAAAGATTTAAAATTTTCAAACTGGGCGCTTTGGTGATCAGGTCTGCCAGGTCATCCAGTCGGTAGAGCCTGTTATTGCCCAGGTTGAGTGAAAGCAACTGTAAAAACAAGAGGAGTCACAGCTTACAATTGTCAAACAGACAAGGGCAGAATTCTGAATAGAAGGGCTAGTGGGCAGAACATCATTTTAATGAAACAATCAGCAGTGGCCTGTTAGTCCTACAGTATTGTTACATTCCCCAGTTAGCTATGCATTACAGTAAACATAAAGCTACAGAAAGTTCCTCTGCAGGATTTTGAAAACACCAGAGGTTGGCTGCTTCAACCTTTCCATTGTTATAGAAAATACGAATGAAGTGTTTCTCCTCCCACAATTTATACCCTGCATACCTCTGGAATGTTCTCCTCGATGATTTTGATGACTGCGCTCATGGAACTCCTTCTGTTTAACACCACTTCAATATTCTGAGAGACGAGATCTGAGCAACCAAACAATAATTGTTAGGAATCAGAAGCAGTTCTTACAATTCATCCAAGACCTATATGCAATGATGCAAATTACCACCCAGCTTAGGGAGGGGTGGGGGGAGAAACCTTGGGTAAGTGCTTCTACTACCTAGTCATTGTGTCACCCAGCCACACAATTCTTGGTGTGTGCTGGGTGAAAGGGTCTCAATCTCCACAGCATCAACAATTCATCGAACAGTCCTCAGTTCATGAGTGAGGTGTCTTTCCATACAAGGGCAGGTGGGTCTAAAACAGGCAAACTGGACAAAGCATTCTTATCTCTTCCAAGCCCACAGATACTGCTGCAAAAACACTAGCCCTTTCCATGAAATAATTAGCCCGGGACTCCATGAGGTGAGTTTCCAGAGCTTGAGAAAATCCATTAGGCTGAGTTAATTCAAAACACAAGATGTCACTGCAACACTGAAATGACGAAATGGTCACCTGGAAACGAGTTGGCTGGCCACCTCCATTCAAGGGCAACAAGGGATGGGCAATAAATGCTGCCAGCCAGCAATGCCCACATCCCACAAATTAATAAAAAAAGCGAGTCAGAGCTGAGGTCTTTTGAAAAACTCGAAATATCGCATTTCAATTTGGGGGATAGAGGCAAGAGAGAGAAGTAAAATTATTTCTCAAGTGCCCGGTTTCACCTGCAATAGAACTACGACCCGGAAAATGCCAGAACTGGGTGAATAGAAGGTAAGAAGCAGGGGAAGAAAATTGGGTAGATTGCAATGTTTTTCATGTCAGTTTTTCTTAACTATCTAAGGCAGCTTCATAGCCATAAAAAAAATGGTACCTAACAGATAAACAAACTTCAAATTCATACCTGGGTCACTACGTATGCTGTTTAGATCTAGGGCTTGCTGTGATCCATCGTAACGTTTACTCATACACTGCTGCAAATTAAATGGTGATATGTCAATGAAATGAAGAAATAGTCTTAGATATATCAACTGACCACTTGTTGCTTAGCCCGAAGTACAAGAATAGGTGAAGTCTTGCAATGTCAGCCATAGACTACCTGCCATTCTAGTTGAGTTACAAAGTCATGCAAGATGTTTTCTTCCAAAAGGTGTCAATTCCTGGCCAAAGCAACACTAATCCTGCCTCTTTCTGCAGGGTCTTGCTTCATGTTGGAGTGAATCTATAACCTAAACTGTCACTCTAGTACAGTAGCAAGGGATAGGACATGGTTAGAGATACTTTTCTTTAAATGAGATGCTGAGCCAAGGCCTTACCTTTCCTCTCCACGATACTAACTGACACTGTGACACTACAAGAAGTGAACACAGAACAGTATAGCAGAGGAACAGGCACTTTTGCCCATCATGTCTGCACTGACCATAATGCCATTCTAAGTTAATCTCATTGGTCTGAATATGATCAATATCCCTCTATTCTCTGCCTGTTCATTTGTCTGTCTCAATGCCTCTTAACCTTTGCTACCGTATCTACTTCTACCTCCCCTGTTGACAGCAAGTTCCAGACACCAACTACACTCTGTAAAAAAAAACTTGCCTTGCATATCTCTTTTAAACTTTCCCCATCTCACCTTGAACCTAGTATTTGACATTTCAACCCCAGGAAAAAGACTTTGCACCCCACCAATGCCTCTCAATGTTTGAAGATGAGAACATTTTCCTGATGTATGCTAGCATGCATCCTTCAATCAAATACAACTTGACAAAGGACTCACAGCTCAACATCCAACGCTGCAGTTTACACTCAAATCTTAACTGCCATTAACGCTTGTAACAACATCACCTCAAAAGTAGCACATTAGTTATGAAGTGATTGGATGGAGTGCAAGATGCTGTATAAATGCAAGCTCCTTTTCTGCAATCCTTGTGTTGCTTTCTGCTATAATAGATAACTCTTCCTGGTCTTCTCTATTCCATCTTACTTCTGTTTTTAAGTGCATTGAAAATAAAGGCTCAAAACAAAACTAGCAACTTCCTCAGCAAAACTTCTCTTTTTCTTCATAAATGTGGATTTATTAACAACTAGTTGGTCATTGGCCTGCAGGAGCTGAAATGTATTTTTTAAATCAAAGTCCGAGAAAGCTTTCCTTACCTTTATGTGTTCAATCTCCTCTGATTTGAGCTCATTTGAAACGGAAGATGGCGGCACCGAAGAACTAATGATGATGGCCACCTGAAGGAAATCAAAATGCTTGCTTGCAATCAAATTTAGGATTTTGCCACTCTCGGGAAGCTCAAAAGTCTGTGTGCCCTCTCCTTAAATAAACTTAACAGTACATTGCCCACAACCCTCCTGGGTAGAGAATTCCAAAGATTCACAAAGCTTTGAGTGCAGACATTTCTTAAGGTCAGCCCTAAATGATCACCACCCTATCATGAAGCCATTTTAGACTCCCCAGTCAGCTCAAAATTTCTCAGCGTCCACCCTCGGAAGCCCCCTTCTGGATTCTCTGCTGGAAAACAGAAAAGCTTCTGTTTCACATCACTGTGCGGTTTGAGGACAGGACTGGGACATGGTTGGGCTGACCTCCACCGTGGTCCAGCTTAGTGAGACCCAACTGTCTGGACCTGGTACCCCAGGGGAATGACCTGATGTCTGCAGTGGTCAAGTTTAAAACAATGGCAATTCTTGGTACTCCTGCCGTGGATCCAGATGTGGTTAGGACAAACAACACAGCAAATTTGGTTTTGTTACATCAAAAGGAATTTTTTTTTTAAACCACGGGTACAACATGTTACTGTCAGATATATATCTATATGGCCACATACCCTGTACAAATCCTTATCAACAATTCTTCTCGATATCTGCTTTAAAGCATTTGCAGCTGTAGAATCTTCAACATAGAATACTGCTTTATTGCCATCATAGTGAAACTGTGGAAAGATAGATTTCATTACTGTCGTCGAATTATCAAGTACAAAAATAAGTCTCTATTTCATAAATGCTGAAGAGAACAGAAAGTCATTGAGTGATATATGTCAGAAAAATACAAATGGGCTATTCGACCCATTTCTGTTCTCACTCCCCTGCTTGTTCCCTGCAGCCCCACAAATGTCTATTTTCAATGGACTTCTAAATTATGGACATAGAAAAATACAATTCAGGAGCAGGAGTAAACCCTTCCATTTCTCAAACCTGCACAGCCATTTCATAACATCACGGCTGACCTGTGAGTAAGCCCAATTCCACAATCCAACCTACCACAATAACCTAAATCTTTTAAGGAATGGCATCTCAGATCATTATAACTCACTAAGGCAAAATTATTGATAGCTTTAGATTTTCCATAACTATCTGGCCTCTCCTAAACAAGGCCATTTATAGGACTTCTTGACTGAAAACCTCAAGCAGTGGGACTGCCAGTGGTGGTGGTGCTGGTTGTGGGGAGGGGACACTAACAAGTTAAACGTCAATACTGACCAGACACTCGACAACTCCGAATAAGAAAACTGCTCACCTCATTCAGTTACATCCCAATCAATCCCCTGACACTCCAATGCCTCCCTTGTTGCTGTTCTGAGCCACAGATAATATTCCATATCCATTGTGCATAGTTAGCTATGCTGATGTATGGTAACATGGAGAAATTCAGCCTGGATGATGACATGAGACTGGCGCTGAAAAGTGAGCATTGGCTCGATATAATTGGTTTCAGTTGTTCCCTCTGGCTGTTGCCTCATTGTTTAAATGATTTTAATTGAGTGCCTCAATATCTGGCTGATGATAAAGGTTAAAACTCTTTTACAGAACATTTGGCAGTGCAGCCTTTACCGTGACATCACCAATGTTAAAAAGCAATCAGATTCCCTCTGTACTGTGTCTGCCTGAAGCACATGGGTTGCAGCAGTTCAAGGAGGCAGCTCACCACCACGTTCTCCAGGGAGCAGCAGGGGATGGGCAATGGATGCTGGCCAGCCAGCAACATCCACATCCTGCGCGTAAATTTAAAAAATGAAATCTGCCTATATTAACAGATTTTTTTACAACAGGTAGTGACCATTTGAATTGATTTCAACGCAAGGCAATTGATCAGTCATGAGAACTAAAGTCATGATGGCACAGCACTCAGGATTTCCAAGTGACTTTTGATAAACTACCTGGACTGAATTTAAAAATTCATTCATTCCCTTCCCATTTTCAGCTAGAATTGGCAAAATTGAACATACTTCACATCAGGATGGGGCAGGGGTGCAAAGCTCAGACTGTAATAGGAAATCTTTTAAAACAGGAGGACACTCTTACACTGACAGCTCGTATACAGAGTCCTAGTGGTAGATAATATCTTGGAACAGGTTGCTCAGAAGTTATTATACACCTCCTGGAGTAGGTTAGACTTGAACCCAGTCTCTTGGCTCACAGGTAGGAACACTATCACTATCTTTGGTAGATGTGTTAAGTGAGGGATGAACAACTGATTTCATAATAGGGTATAATAATAAGGCCACTGCACTATTAATCCAGAAGCCAGGCTAGTGGTCTGGGTATACAGGTTCAATCCCACCATGATAGCTGATGGCATTTCAGTGTGATTAATAAAAAAAACTAGTTAAAATCTGGTGTCTGTAATGATACCATAAAGCTATCAAATGTCTTAAGGACTCATCTAGCTCACTAATGTCCTTTAGGAAGGAAACCTGCCATATATTACCAGGCACTATCTACATGGTGGGACAGCACTATGGCTCAGCGCCTCACAGCGCCAGGGACTCAGGTTCGATTCCAGCCTTGGCCGAGTGTCTGTGTGGAGTTTGCATATTCTCCCCGTGTCTGCATGGGGTTTCCTTCCACAGTCCAAAGATGTGCAGGTTAGGTGGGTTGGCCAAGCTAAATTGCCCACACAGTGTCCAGCAAAGTGCAGGCTAGGTGGATCAGCCATGAGAAATGCAGGGATAGGCTCGGGATGCTCTTCGGAAGGTTGGTGTGGACTCAATGAGCAAAATGGCCTACTTTTACACTGTAGGCTTTCTATGTCATATCAATGAATGTACATATGGCTCCAGACACATAGCAACATGCTGACCTTCAAATGCCCCCTTAAACTGGCCGAATAAACCATTCAGTAAAAAGTGAGGTCTGCAGATGCTGGAGATCAGAGCTGAAAATGCGTTGCTGGTTAAAGCACAGCAGGTCAGGCAGCATCCAAGGAACAGGAAATTTGACGTTTCGGGCCAGAGCCATTCATCAGGAATAAACCATTCATTCAAGTAATTAAAGATGGCAACAAATAATGGACTTGCTGGTAATGCCCACTTCTCTTTTAAAAATGATAAGAAGAAGCCTGAAGAACTTTTTCCCTTAAGTGGCCAAAAATGAAAACTTTTGGGAACCACAAACGATATTCAAAAGTTTGCAAAATGACAAACTTCTCTAGGAGAATGCACAATTTGCTTAGAAGATAAATATGTGCATTGTAAGAAATCACATTAAAATGTACAAAACTCTGAATATCTTTCAGCTCTTCAAAAGCTATAACTTTATCAGTAAAGCCAGCAAAACAAATTAACTCCAGATAGAGAATTCAGGCAATTTTTCAGCTATTGGCTCTTAAAAAAAGCTCTAATATAATTCATCCAAGCTGTATTAGAAACAATAATGTTCACAACCAAAGAACTCTTCAATAAACCAAGGACATTATCTATAACCATGGTGTAACAACATAATTTGAACTGGATTACAAAGAGCACAATGATTTCAAATAATCATTTAAAACCATAAAATGCAGTATAGGAATTCATCTTCTGTATCCATATAAAAAACACTCCACTCTTAAATTTTCAACTTTCTTTTCAACTGGAAAACATAGGTTGCCAATAAGTTGTTAATGACAAACATGTGGCTCTGAATCTGCAGGTCATAGATCAATCAATTTAAGTAAACCAATGCCACACCAAACACAATGCAGAATGATTTTTCTCCAGCAGGGCTAGCTTCCCAAGGTTAAGGAATTTTATTCCTCAAAGTGAATATTTCCTTGAACGTTCAATTAACAGGGTCAGGGTTAGGAGCACTGGAAATGAGAATAGGAGGCCAGGTAGGCCTTCACGCCTCCTTTGCTATTCAACATGATCACGGCTGGTTATGATTTTCAACGCTGATTTCCTGTAGCATCTGCAATTCCCTTGGTGCTTTTAATTTCTAGAAACCAATCGACCTCTGTCTTGAACACTCATTGACTGAGTTTCCACAGACCTCTTTAAGGCACATACTTCCAAAGTAATTCCTCCTCATCCCAGTCTTAAAAAGCCTTAGACAATGTCACCTTAGAGTAGTACCCAGCAACCCTGCACCAAACCCAAAAAGCAGGAGGATAAACCTTCCTGCATCTACCTCGTTGAACCCTGTAGGAAATTTATATTGCTTCAATCAGATCACCGATCGTTCCTCTAACCTCTCGAGCATGCAGGCCAAACGTCGATTCTCCCGCTCCTCCTGCCTGACCTGCTGTGCTTTTCCAGCACCACATTCTCGACTCACGTCTTTTCATGGGAATAGTGCCACCATCCCAGGGGGAAGACTGGTGAACCTTCATTGCACTCCCTCAGTGGCAAGTTAATATTTCCTTGGGTAAGGTGACCGAGACTATACATGATATTCTAGGTGAGGTAGCATTAATAAGGAAATTAATCATTCATAATTAAAGTATATGAATTGATTAACTTAAACTTATATTGTTCTGTTTAAACTGTAGACATTGCAGGACTAGAGTGATGTGACTGGTGAGTGCAACTTGACACAGGGATGCACAATGGGATTCTAAACAGATAAACAGGCTGTTTTTGCTAACATCAGTTCATATGCACCACACACCACTTTAAATCATGCATGCACAGAGTTTTGGGAGTAGGGAGAAGCACAATTGGGACCAGAGGGGGTCAGTGCGTGTATGTCTGTGTGTGAGGGTGGCTAAACTGGGGGAGTGTGGCAGAAAGACGACAGAGGGAAGGAGGCTGCACCACCCTCCACATTTATTTCTTCTCCATCCTCCAGATCGTGGGCCCTCTTCACTCCAGGCTCAGGGAGATGCACCCCTTCTTCCCACCACTGAACCTCATTTCAAAACTGCATGCACAGCAGTACTGCCTTTGCGCACGACGTCAAATGTAAATCCTACAGAAAAACTAGCTCTGAAAGCTGGTGCTTCCAAATAAATCTGTTGTACTACAACCTAGCGTTGTGAGATTTTTAACTTTGTACACCCCAGTCCAACACCAGCAACTCCAAATCCTACATAAAAACATATTGCACTTGGAACCATGTACGCAAGATTTCTCAAATGAGCAAACTTGCGTAGTTGACCACTGTCACCGGCGTCAGCAAACACACCAAAACAAAAAGTAACAAACTCTTATGGTTGAATGTGTACAGCTGCATTTCTTTACATCTGTTGTTGAGGAACTAGAATTACCAGAAGGACGAGGACAACAGCTGTGTTGTTTTAATGTGCAGCATTTTGCTGAGAAAAACAATCACATTTTTGCTATAAGTATCGAGTTATCTTGGGTGTTTTGCAAACAGTACAATTCTTCAAGGTTGTTATCACTTTAGCTTATATTGACTTAATGTAAAAGGACATCTCACTCTGACCTCTCATACATTGTTTATTTTTCATTTATATTTTGCACACACTTTGTGTAAGTCAAGGATAATTAGGTTCATTAGTCAGGGGAAATTTAGAGTAATAGGGTAGGGAAATGGGTCTACGTGAGATACTCTTCAGAGGGTTGGGGTAGATTTGTTGGGTCAAATGGCCTGTTTCACATGATAGGGATTCTACAATAATTCTATAATCTGTTCTGAGATTGTTGCAATAATACTTTGCAATTTTCTGTCTTACATTTACGATGTATTAGTTACAAGCAACTTTTTCAGTATATTCTTTATTTGAGAGGGCAGCAAGAGAGGGGAGAAGCAAGAGAACCTTTAAAACAAACTCATTGATAGGTGCAATTTGTATCAGTTTAGCAAGGTCTGAGACAACAAGCTCAAAATATCATTCATGAGAACATGATGGCATAAGACCTATATTCAAAATGTGTGGGGGAAGATGATAGAAAATGTTTCCTTATCTCAGTGGTAAGCTTTAAAATTCAATGAAATGATGGGGGATAAAACACTATAACCAGTAGGGACAGCCTCATTTGTGAATGACAACTTGATTATTAATCATTACCTTTAAAGGAACCAATCAGAAATTGGGTATACACTACCTTAACTAATCCAGGACTGACCATGAACTGCACATGGCAATAAAGGTTCCTGTCGTACGTGTTTACTAACTAAATAAATCAACAAACATTGCCAAAACCGCTTTTTCCTCCCGACCGGTCTCATTTTGGATGGACCCTTAGGCTGACAATTAAATCAAAACCTATACTAAGATTCTATGCAATTATAGCAAGATTTATTTACTCCTATACTTCTGCAATAAAGGCTGACATACCAGTTTGGAACCCATGAAAGTTAGCTAGCCTTTCTTAAGGCTTCAGTGCCTGCCCTTCCAGACCATAAGAAATAAGCACTAGGATAGGGTATTCAGCCTTTCACACCAACTCAGTCAATCAACAAGATCATTACTGACCTAATAGCCCACCTGCAACTTCCTGTGCTATCCCTACATTCCTTCAGGGTCCAAAGATCTGTTCAGCACATTGCGTATCGACAAGTTTCTAGCACAGCAAGGTCCAAAGATTCATAATCCTCTCGGTGAACAATTTCAACCTTAATTAATTAGTCATTCATTTGAGACTGTGACTAACCCCTTCGCCTGTGTCCAGAATAAAATCACTCCGCATTCACCCAGTCAAGCCCCTTAAAGCATTTTACATGGTCCAAATGTACCATCTCTTCAGAGAATACACGCTTAATCTAATTTACTCAGGATACCTTTCGCGGGAATCCAAACTCTGCCTGCAACACCCCAAACATTCCTACTGTCGGTACAACTAATACTTAAAGCAAGTTGTTTAAACTGCCCCAGAATGGTACAGAATAGTTATGCTGTACTGTTTTGGCATATTTTGATCAACACTAGAACAGATCAATGGATCTCTAACCAAAATTCAGTTAATCGGGTCAGACTCCAGTGACAAGTGTTAACTATATGATGCTATATAAATTATATAACAAAACTGGACTAGCTACATTAATATAGCGGCTACAAGTGCAAGAGTTTAGGAATCACAGAGTCATAGTGATGTACAGCACAGAAACAGACCCTTTGGTCCAACTCGTCCAAGCCAATCAGATATCCTAAGATAATCAAGTCCCATATGCCAGCACTTGGACCATATCCTTCTAAACCCTTCCTATTCATATATCCATCCAGAAGCCTTTTAAAATGTTGTCATTGTACCAGCCTCCACCACTTCCTTTGGCAGTTCATTCCATACACACACCACCCACTCCATGAAGAGGTAGCCCCTAAGGTCACTTTTAAAATCTTTTCCCTCTCACCCTAAACCTACGTCCTCTAGTTCTAGACTTCCCCCCCACCTCAGGGAAAAGACCTTGTCTATTCATCCTATCCATGCCCCCTCATGATTTTATAAACCTCTATAAAGTCACCCCCCAGCCTCCGACGCTCCAGGGAAAACAGCCCCAGACTATTCAGCCTCCCCCTATAGCTCAAATCCTCCAATCCTGGCAACATCCTTGTAAATCTTTTCTGAACTGTTTCAACTTTCAGAACATCCTTCCAACAGGAAGGAGACCAGAAGTGTCACGATATTCTAAAAGTGGCCTAACCAATGTCCTGCACAGCCGCAACATGACCTCCCAAATCCTCGTGCACTAACTCATCTCCTGACTCCCCAAAGCCTGTCCAAAGAACAAGTCAGGAGTGTGATGGAATACTCCCCACTTCCCTGGATGAAGACATCTCCAAAACCACTCACAAAGCTTGACACCATCCAGGACAAAGCAGCCTGTTTGATTAGCATCAGATCCACAGAAAGCCATTCCCTCAATCACCAATGATGAGCAGCAGCAGTATGCACGACCTACAAGATGCACAGCGGAAATTCACCAGAGCTTCTTTGACCTTCTAAACCCACAACCACTCCCATGTGGAAGGAGAAGAGCAATAAAATACCACCATCACACATAGGAATACTTACCTCTTGCAGGCTCCCCTCCAAGCTCTCACCATCCTAACTTGGAAATATATTGCTATTCCTTGAGTGTCACTGGGTCATAATTTTGGAACCCCCTCTCTAATAATATTAAGATTTTCCCGACAGCACACAGATTCTGGCAGTTCAAGACCGGAGCTCATCATCACCTTCTCAACTAGGTATGGGCGATAAAAGTTAGCCCAACCAGTGATCACCCACAAATTAATTTTAAAAACAAAAACAAGCATCTACGCTACATTAAATACATGAGACTTAAGTTCATCTGAAGCCACCAAACCGTGCCAGGATACCATGTTTCTGACAGCCTGCTCATTGACCTTTGGATACAGAGTCAAGCTCAATCTATGCTCTGCTCCAAGTTCTAAACCACCCAGTTTCCAACGGAAGCTTCTGAACAGATTTGGACTGTAAACAACTTGCCTTGGTTCTTAACTCAACGCTTTGAGGGCAGTGAATCAGTCTGAGAAAAATCTAATTTTACTGACAATATTTTAACATTTCTCACAACAATATCATAAGTGCCATCAGTCCTACCTGAACAGGAGTAAAGGGAACACTGCACATATTATGCATGTTTGACAAAAGCCAGGATTTATCATATTTCTTTCCAAAAGGAATCTAAAGAGAGAACAAAAATATTTTGTCATTTTCATACCTAACATTTAACTTTACAAAATCCATTTGCAAAAACTTTCTAAATTAACATTTGGATAAATAAATTTGGAAAATAACAAAGACTCAAGCTACTGTATTATACCAAAGTTTGAACTTGACAAGGTATAGAGTTTAGCATGAAATGAATGCAGTAATGACACCATTCTCCAATGGCTTGGTAGTTAAATGCATTTCATAATGTTGTATACAGTGTATAACTTAAAAGGCATAGAGTTACTCAGTTTCAGTTCTAGTCTATATTACATTAGTGGAGCACAGAACAGGGCGCACATTGGTTGTGTTAAGTGTATCTCTTTCTGGCACAGTTTACATGGGAACAGAGTTGAATGGGCTGGGGCTTTCCCTCCATCAGGAGTGAGGTAAGCAGGGAGCAAAGATAGTGAAGAGGAAGATTCTGGGAGCAAGCAGCAAGATAGAAAACAGGAAAACTGTTACAAGTTCTCAAAAGGAACCAGACTTATGAACAAAAGGCCTCCATTCTTGTACACGTACACGGTGATCCACACAGCAGCCCAGTATCAAACACACACACGACAGAAAAATAAAGATTAGAAAAATAAAGACGAGAAAATAAAGTCCTACAGTGACTTTAAACCAGGATCGGCGTGCATTGGCGCTTGCATTTCTCTCTGAATTTTGCTTCACTGTAACTTGAATGCTTGAGGGCCCTCCATCACGATCATGCCAGCTGTCCGGGCGACGAGATGGTCTTGCACCATACGGTGTACTGAGGATTAAAAGACAGATTTTTTTAAAATTACAAACATTTAAAAATCAACCTAATCGGAGATTGCCTACTGTATCACAGTACCATCACATGAACATAGAACATTTCAAGACAGAGAAAAATATGCTGTGCTTAACAGGTTACTGCCAAACTGAGTGTTCAGTTTACATTTCAGTTACAGTACGATAACACAGGTAATACACAGCACTGACCGACTGCTGCTGAAACTTGTACTCTGTACTGTAGTATTTCTATCGACCATTTGGGGAATGGGAGGTTGTCTGCTTCTGGCTGATCTGCCACCCCGTCACTTCACAGTCAGAAGATTGTGGGTTCAAGCCCAATTCATTAGATCTGACCTCATAATTCATGCCAATGTGTCCAGTGCAACCAGGTGCCACCTTTGGATAAATTAAAGCAATCTGACAAACAATTTCTGTGGTGGGCCCATTTGACATGCTGGGACTGTCCCACACACCCTCATCTTGTGAGTGAATAAAGAATGCAGTTGGTAGCTAAACAGTTTGTGTCAGTATGAAGGTAATGATACTGCTGGTGCAAATTCATTGCAGGATATTTATGCCTGCAAATCTGTATGCTGAGCCTCTGACATGCTCTTGGAATAGTATTTATATGGGGCTGGTCCAGTTTAGTTTCTGGTCAAGACAATCCTTAGGATAATGATAGTGGAGGAGTCACTGACGGCAATGTCATTGAATATCAAGGTTAGATGATTAGATTTTCTTTTGTGGAGTTGGTCATTGGCATCACACAAATGCCAGGCAATGTTACTTGCCGGTTATCCTGAACTAGACATGGTCCACATTTTCCACACGCATTTGGACTGCTTCAGTATCTGAAGAATCAGAAATTACGCCAAACACTGTGCAATCATCAGCGAACATCCCCATTTCTGATCTTATGTTGAACGGAAGGTCATCGATGATGCAGCTGAAGATGGATGGGCATAGGACACCTACCCTGAGGAACCTCCTGAAGAGTTCCTCTGGAGTGGAAACTATTGACCTCCAACAAACACAACCATTTTACTTTGTGCGAGGCAAGACTTCAACCAGCAGAGATTTCCCTCAGATTTCCATCAGCTCTAATTTTGCTAAGGCCCACTGATGCCATACTCTTCAAATACTGCCTTGATATCAAGGGCAGTCACGCTCATTTCACCTTTGGAATTCAGCTCTTATGCCCATGTTTTGTGTAGAGGATAGACTGGGGCAGGTTTCCACATTGTCAGCTACATGCCAGTGTTGCCATTTTACTGAAACAGCGTGGCTAGAGACACAGCTAGTTTTGGAGCACTAGTCTTGAGTACTATAGCTGGAATGTTGTCTTTAAGTACTTTCAGCCATTTGATATCATGTGATTTGATTAGCATCTGTGATATTGCAGATCTCAAGTGAAGCACCTTCCAAATCTGCAATCTCTACCATCTCAAAGGACAAAGCACTCAGCTGCTTGGGAATTACCAGCAAGTTCCCCTTCAAGCCACTCACCATCCTGACGTAGAACTAGATCACCACCTCTTCACAGACGCTGAATCACAGAGTCAGAGAGATGCACAGCACAGAAATAGTTTGGTCCAACTCATCCATGCTGACCAAATATCCTAACCTAATCTAGTCCCACCTGCCAGCACCCTGCCCATATCCTTCCAAACCCTTCCTATCCATGTCCCCATCCAGATGCCTCTTAAATGCTGTCATTGTACCAGCCTCCACCACTTCCTCTGGTAGCTCATTCCATACACGTACCACCCTGTGTGAAAAAGTTGCCCCTTAGGTCCCTTTTATATCTTTCCCTTCGCACCCTAAACCTATGCCATCTAGTTCTGGATTCCCCCACCCCAGAGAAAAGACCTTGTTTATTTATCCTATCCATGCCCCTCATGATTTTAAAAACCTGTATTAGGTCACCCTTCAGCCTTCGACACCTCAGGGAAAACAGCCCCAGCCTGTTCAGCCTCTCCCTGTAGCTCAACTCCTCCAACCATGGCAACATTCTTGTAAATCTTTGTTGAACACTTTCAAGTTTCACAACATCCTTTCGATAGGAGGGAGACCAAAACTGCACGCAATATTCCAAAAGTGGCCTAACTATAGTCCTGTACAGCTGCAACATAACCTCCCACTTCTATACTCGATACTCTGACCAATAAAGGAAAGCATACCAAATGCCTGCTTCACTATCCTATCTACCTGTGATTCTACTTTCAAGAGCTATGAACCTGCACTCCAAGGTCTCTTTGTTCAGCAACACTCCCTAGGACCTTATCATTAAGTGTATAAGTCCTGCTAAGATTTGCTTTCCCAAAATACAGCACCACACATTTATCTAAATTAAACTCCACCTGCCACTAACTATATCTCCTATGTTCACATTCAAATCATTTATAAAAATGACGAAAAGCAGTGGACGCAGCACTGATCCTTGTGGCACTCCACTGGTCACAGGCCTCCAGTGTGAAAAACAACCCTCCACCACCACCCTCTGTCTTCTATCTTTCAGTTAGTTCTGCATCCAGATGGCTAGTTCTCCCTGTATTCCATGAGATCTAATCTTACTAACCAGTCTCCCATGGGGAACCTTATCAAATACCTTACTGAAGTCCATATAGATCACGTCCACCACTCTGTCCTCATCGATCTTCTTTGCTACTTTTTCAAAAATTCAATCAAGTTCCTGAGACATGATTTCCCACGCACAAAACCACGTTGACTATCCCTAATCAGTCCTTGCCTTTCCAAATACAGGTCAAAATCTCAGAACTCCTGCCCTAGTGACACTGTACACGCTAAGGACTGTAACCGGTCAAGAAAGTAGCTCATTGCTGCCCTCTCCTCAGCAATTCGGGATGGACAATAAAGGACCTGGCCAATGACATTCACACCTCACACATGAGCAAAGAAAACTTTTTAGAATGCTGGGCCATTAGCTCTTTACCCAATGATTATAGCCAGCATGGTAAGCTCAGCAGTGATGACATTTAACATTGTCATTTGCCTGCCAGGCAAAAGAATTTCAGCATCTGTATATCTGCATGCTTAACATGTACCAGGAAATGGTTGGACCATCGGATCTGTATTACCGTTAACCCCACTTGACCGTGATGCTTAACTGCTAACCTGTCGGATGCTAATAAATGTTTTAAATAGCTACAATTACCTGGATTTGCCTACTTATAACAGGCAGAGTAGCAGAGAACAGGTATAATTGGTCAGGTACTGGTTTTATGTGCAGCTCAGATTATTCAGTCATTAATAAATAGTAATACAGTACGTGCCATGAGTCAGGCATGTACTGCAATATTATTAGTACATGACAAGCAAGATGAATAACCTGGCAAAGTGCAGTGGAATTGGTTGAAAACTAACATAAACTTGAATTTATACATTGCCTTTCACTTCCTGAGGATGCCCCAACACTTTTTAAAGCATACTTCTGATGTCTACTCACTGCTGTAATATAGGAAGTGGAGATTGCACACAAGCTGCTCCCACAAACAGCAATGCGATAATGGCCACGTCATCTATTTGTGATGTCGACTGACAGACTGGCCCAGGACACAAGGGAGAACTTCCCTCATCATCTCCCAATACCATGGTGGGATCATTTACGTCCATCTTGAGGTTTGCAGATTTGGTCTCCGTTTGACAGTACGGACAGATTTTCTTTTAAATGTTGACACTTGTAAACTTCGGAGTACAAGGAGCACGAAGTGAGCATGCAGCTGCAATAAGCAAGCAATGCAAATGCCTTGTTGGCTTTTGGTGTAATAGAATTAGAGCATGGGGGAGCTAATGATATAGAAATAATGCTACTGGACTAGCAACTGAGGCGGCCCAGGATACTACAATGGGGAATAAACAGTAAGCACTGGAGCTTTGAATGAGAGTCATGCAGGGCTCAAGATATTAACCTGCTTCCCCTCTCCACACTCCACCAGGTTCAACACGTTTATTTTAAATCACAGGCTTTCGGAGTGCTGCTCCTTCATCAGGTGAAGTGACTTGTGTGGTGGAGGCAAGTGCAATGGAAGTAAGTTCAGTCAAGGCATGAATTATTTCAAGACGATTATTTGAAGAGAAACAACTGGAGGAGACTAGAGAGCCAACATGGACACAATGGGCTTAACGGCCTCCTTCTCGCCCTAATAATTGTGATTGTTTTATTATATGTAGAAGCATTCAAATAAAGGCACACTACTACAGCTGCTGGAGATCTGAAATGAAACAAAGTTTGGCAGCAGGTATGGCAGCATCTGTGGACAGGGAAACAGAGTTAATGCTCTGAATCAAATGACTCTCCTTTACAAGTCATTTTTAGACTTGAAACTTTAACTTCCACTCCACATTTGCTCGAAGACCTCCTGAGTTTGTCCAGCACTTACAGCTTCTGTACAGCAGCATTGCAGCTACGATTTTACGTGTAATTAGGATAAAGTGATTCCTCTTTAGTTTAAGCAAGACCTCTTCTCTCCCTTTCTTTTCCAAAGTCCTAAGGGCTGGAACCCTCAAGACACTAAATTTACTAGGATATGCAACTAATGGTTAGGAACTAGCAAGTGAGATCAGATAGGTAGCTCTTTTCTTGGCTGACACAAATGGGCCAAGTGGTTTCCTCCTGTGTGACAAAATCATAGAATCCCTACAGTGTGGAAACAGACCATTCGGCCTATTGCGCCCACATAAACCTACCATTCTATCCCATCCCTGTAACCCTGCATTTCCCAGGGGCTAATCCACCTAGCCTGTACATCCCTAGACACAATGGGCAATTTATTACAGCCAATCCACCTTATCTGCACATTTTTGGATTGTAGGAGGAAGCTGGAGCGTCCAGAGAAAACCCACACAGACACGGGGAGAACGTGCAAACTCTACACAGTTGCCCAAGGGTGCAATCGAATCCAGATCCCTGGTGCTATGAGACCATGTTTTATGATTCTCAGACAATCTCTAATAATAACCCACTGTGGAGCAAAGACCAATTCTCCTGCTCATGTCCTGATCTAATTTTGGCAAAAGAAAACGATTGAATGAATTGGTCATTGGTGTAGTTTGCTTGCTGAATTCCTCCTAATAATTTTAAAAAGGTAGATTTTCTGGCAAGAAAAACCAGGAAGTTATACAGCACCTCAGACTATCCAAAGCAGCTTTAGTATTACAACTAAAATGCCATCATTGATCTGGCAAAAGCAGCAACTTTAAATTCTAGCTACTGTTAAATCAGTAATCTTCACAGATGGGCTACATGGATGAGTCACCCTCGACTCTCTCCTTACTCATCGAATCTTCCATTGTTCTCTTTATCACCTTATCCAAACTCACTATTAGCACCTCCTTAGGTACAATCTTATACTATCAAAATCAGCCACTGTTAATTACTGTTGACACAACAGTCTGGAAGTCCGAAAGATTTCAAAACTGTTTGCCTTTGCAGAACATGTACACCTTAATTATACGCGCAACTTGGGCAAAACTACTAAATTTGCTCAACATATGACCAGTTAGCATTCTGGGCAATCTTCAAGAAAACAGCATGGACATTCGAGACTACATTTCCTTCCTGACTGGTGTCATCGGAGGCCTGCATTTGGGTGGCAGGAAGCTAAACAAAAGAGCTTGGGCCATCTTTAGTTTTGAGATACACCAGAGTAAATTGGTTCTGCAGGCCCAAGCACTGCCCAAGTTTCAAACTGAAGGAAGCAGATCCATCACTCAGCCCCACGAGTATGTGGCCTTACTGAGTGATCTGTAATGTGGATTTATTTGTCTGGACCTTAACCTTGCCTCCAAATCCTGGAAGTCTTGATTGTCCAGGCAAATTTCCATAATCTCTCTGTTTCACTAACCTCATGCAAAGTTAAAGGCTGCTCCCTCTCCTGACTGTGCGGAGCAATGCAATAGAAGGATTTTGAGTGGTTGTCTTATGGAAGGAACAAATTCAGCCTGGGTGTCTTCAACGTGTTTCACAGAGAACAGAGGACGTAGGGCAAAGACAGGGTACAGCCTTGGTTTGGCACCCGCACCCACAACTAGTCACTCGAATGTCAGATCTGCCAAGACTTCTGCAATCACGACTGTGAGCATCCATTGCAAAGTACAGGGAAAGGTGATCGGGGTAAATGGAATTATGCATAAACAAGCACAGAATAATGGACGGCTAGAGACCAGGAGGGGAGGGTTGAGGAAGATATAAGCAATGCATCATTAATTTAGATGTGGCACCATTTTGTACAGTTGAAATTTTAGCATTAGATTTTTTGTTTTACGGTAGTAATGGAGATAATAAAGAAAGTCTGTTTGTAACGATGTGTAAACCTCCTACCAGTCCCAACATAAAGATAAATGACTAAACTAAAACATGGTCTCTTAGTCCCCATTAGTGGAAATAATGGAAACAATGCTTATGAAATTCTCAAGCCGAAACATTTTTGCTGCTAACATTAAGGTGAAGAGAACTCCTCTTATTCCAAAGTGAATTTGAGGATCACCAGATCAGCCAGGATCACACTGAGTAGTGGAGCAGACTCGGCTGTGAAATGGCAAGCCCCTCATGGTATCATTAACAGTGTAATACATGCAGATTGCTACTCACAATCGTGACCGTGGCAACTCATGATCATTCATAGTCACATCGCCATCATCATCCTCGAACCGCGACCGTGGGTTGGGTCCTCCACTGCCTCGATTCCTAGGTTTGTGACTTCCCTCGCTGTACATCTTACCCCGGAATGGACCGCGTCCTTTCTTTTTCCGAAATGGAAAACCACCCCCAACTCTGTCGTCATGTTCTGGAATAAAACAGGCAAACTTTTAAGTACAAATCCATTACCTGGGAAGTACAGTGGTCTCGTCATCAGCACTGCTGCCTCACAGTACCAGGGACCTGAGTTCAATTTCACTCTCAAATAAACTTGTGTGAAGTTTACACATTCACCTAGTGTCTGCATGGGTTTCTCCCGGGTGCTCTGGTTTCCTCCCACAGTCCAAAGATGTGCAGGTTAGGTGGATTGGCCATGTTAAGTTGCCCATAGTCTCCAGGGATGTTTAGGCTGGGTTGGTTAGCCATGAGAAATGCAGAGAGTTACAGGTGGGTCTGGTAGGATGTTGTTCAGAGGGTCGGTGTGAACTCGATGGGCCTGCATCCACACTGTCGGGATTTTATGAAAAATTATTATTCAAAGGGTAGTCTGGATTGCTTAAGTTTTCTAATTATGTCACTTTAGCAGCAGCTATTCTGTCTCGTGCCCTTAATAGAATTTCTCCAAAAATGCTCAAAAAAAGGAAATGTCTGACCTGCAAAACTCTCAAACGTAACTTGAACTGACAAAAACAGCTTTCCTGCGTGTGCTTAATGGCCCACAATTCTAAAAATCAAGGAGGACTTGGTTTCTGTGCTCAGAACCACAGAATGGCTATAAAACAGCCACTCGGCCCATTATCTGTGCTAGGTCTACAAAAGAGCAACTTACCTAAAAGCATTCAATAGCTGATCTGAAGCTGGGCAATACACTAGATTTTACAACTGAAGGCTTCAGAAGAAAATCAGATAGATTGCTCTGTTAGCAGACTGCCAGAAAATACCTTTTGTTTAGCTATCACAAGAAAGTATGAGGGTGCGTGGCTCAGATCGTCTAAACAATAGATTGGTTTTAGTGTTTACCAGCAAAAAATGTTACTCAACACTGGAAGGTTATTACCAAACTAAAATCCAACCAACAGTCAGAAAACCCTCATGACAGGAAGGAGAGGATGCCTAAAATTGTGGTGGTAGCATAGCAATTATATTAGTTTATGTAGCAATAGGTCAACGATATAATCAGAAGTAGTACATACAATAACGCAGAACTTTCATTCATCACCAGAAAGGAAGAGAGATGTGTGCAGTCAGCTTTGTGATCCCATTGTTGTAGAAATCCCCAGCAGGGGCCAGTATCTCCAAGTTGTTCTGGGGCATTCCAGCAGTAATTTCAGGTCTGCTTTTAAACTGTGTAAATCCCTATGATAGGGCCAGCAACCAACAATACCTGGTTCTAAAGCAGAAGGCTACAACTCAAGAACAAGTCTGGCATTGGAAAGGATTTGTAAAAGAAAAATGTGGATTTAATACAAATATTATATAAAAGCAACTAATGGGGACCAGTTTGTCACCAAAGTCTTAACGGGGAAAATGAGGAGAAACATATATAGAATTCAATATTTTACCTTTAGGGAAATACTAATCAAACACAAACCAATGAAATTATCATCTAATGTTATAAGCCAGTCTATGTGCTTGAACAGTTAGAGTTGACTGAAGTTAACTTACAACTTTCAAATGATTTGCATTATCTTTCAATAGCCATGACTGTTCAGATTTGAAGTGACCGCCAATTGATTGCCTTCATGTTCACTACTGAATTCATCCTTTTCACATACACACCAGCAAGGTTACCAGTTAGTCTGGTGATCTGTATGTTGTTACTTTTAGATGGGAATCAGGGTTAGCTGGAGCCCCCTCCTCTCTAAGCCACAAAGTTGGGTTATCAGGACCCACTGCAATCATAACACATGACTTGGGCCATCGTCAGTTTTATTAATTGTGATTGGTGATAAGTTTGGTGCTTCAACACATCTGACCCAAAGAATTTATATACCAGTGCCTTACGTGAAGTGCCATTTTTGATTCAAGGGTTAAACCAAAGTGACATCCACCTTCAATAAGCTGCCAGTAAAAGATATCACAATACAACAAGAGGAGAAACAGGATGAAATAAACAAGTTTATTTGGAAGCTCTAGCTTTCAGAGCGCCACTCCTTCTTCAGGGGTTTTGAATGTAGGATTTACATGTGATGTCATACACAAAGGCAGTACTGCTGCACATGCAGTTTTGAAAGGGGGTTCAGTGGTGGGAAGAAGGAGTGCTTCCAAATGAACTTGTTGGACTATAACCTGGTGTTAAAAGTGAGGTCTGCAGATGCTGGAGATCAGAGCTGAAAATGTGTTGCTGGTTAAAGCACAGCAGGTCAGGCAGCATCCAAGGAACAGGAAATTCGATGTTTCGGATTTCCTGTTCCTTGGATGCTGCCTGACCTGCTGTGCTTTAACCAGCAACACATTTTCAGCTATAACCTGGTGTTGTCTGATTTTTAACTTTGTACAGCACAGTCCAACACCAAAACAGGATGTTGTCTGTCATTTCAGTCAATATTTATCCCTTACACGTTAGCTAGTCTTTAACTTATTGCTGCTTGGTGTATACAAATTGGTTGTTCATTTCATTGCATTGCAATAGTGACTACACTACAAAAACATTTCACTAGCTGAGTGCGCTTTGGTATAAATGTAAGGTATAAAAGGAGTTTAATTCCTAAACCAAAAAATGGCACATCTAGTAATGCTGCAAATGTGTTGCTGGTCAAAGCACAGCAGGCCAGGCAGCATCTCAGGAATAGAGAATTCGACATTTCGAGCATAAGCCCTTCATCAGGAATAAGAGAGAGAGAGCCAAGCAGGCTAAGATAAAAGGTAGGGAGGAGGGACTAGGGGGAGGGGCGATGGAGGTGGGATAGGTGGAAGGAGGTCAAGGTGAGGGTGATAGGCCGGAGTGGGGTGGGGGCGGAGAGGTCAGGAAGAGGATTGCAGGTTAGGAGGGCGGTGCTGAGTTGAGGGAACCGACTGAGACAAGGTGGGGGGAGGGGAAATGAGGAAACTGGAGAAATCTGAATTCATACCTTGTGGTTGGAGGGTTCCCAGGCGGAAGATGAGGCGCTCCTCCTCCAGCCGTCGTGTTGTTGTGTTCTGCCGGTGGAGGAGTCCAAGGACCTGCATGTCCTCGGTGGAGTGGGAGGGAGAGTTAAAGTGTTGAGCCACGGGGTGATTGGGTTGGTTGGTTCGGGCGGCCCGGAGGTGTTCTCTGAAGCGTTCCGCAAGTAAGCGGCCTGTCTCACCAATATAGAGGAGGCCACATCGGGTGCAGCGGATGCAATAGATGATGTGTGTGGAGGTACAGGTGAACTTGTGGCGGATATGGAAGGATCCCTTGGGGCCTTGGAGGGAAGTGAGTGTGGAGGTGTGGGCGCAAGTTTTACATTTCCTGCGGTTGCAGGGGAACCCCCGGCAAAGAACGTCAGATCCACACCCCCCACCAACCCAACCTCCACCCCCGGCAAAGAACGTCAGATCCACACCCCCCACCAACCCAACCTCCACCCCCGGCAAAGAAAAATACCTGGACTACACCTCCTCCCACCCTGCCCCCTGTAAAAACGCCATCCCATATTCCCAATTCCTTCGTCTCCGCCGCCTCTGCTTCCAGGAGGACCAATTCCAACACCGCACAGCCCAGATGGCCTCCTTCTTCAAGGACCGCAGATTCCCCCCAGATGTGATCGACGATGCCCTCCACCGCATCTCCTCCACTTCCCGCTCCTCCGCCCTTGAGCCCCGCTCCTCCAACCGCCACCAAGACAGAACCCCACTGGTTCTCACCTACCACCCCACCAACCTCCACATACAACGTATCATCCGCCGCCATTTCCGCCACCTCCAAACGGACCCCACCACCAAGGATATATTTCCCTCCCCTCCCCTATCAGCGTTCCGCAAGGACCACTCCCTTCGTGACTCCCTCGTCAGATCCACACCCCCCACCAACCCAACCTCCACCCCCGGCAAAGACAAGGGATCCTTCCATATCCGCCACAAGTTCACCTGTACCTCCACACACATCATCTATTGCATCCGCTGCACCTGATGTGGCCTCCTCTATATTGGGGAGACAGGCCGCTTACTTGCGGAACGCTTCAGAGAACACCTCCGGGCCGCCCGAACCAACCAACCCAATCACCCCGTGGCTCAACACTTTAACTCTCCCTCCCACTCCACCGAGGACATGCAGGTCCTTGGACTCCTCCACCGGCAGAACACAACAACACGACGGCTGGAGGAGGAGCGCCTCATCTTCCGCCTGGGAACCCTCCAACCACAAGGGATGAATTCAGATTTCTCCAGTTTCCTCATTTCCCCTCCCCCCACCTTGTCTCAGTCGGTTCCCTCAACTCAGCACCGCCCTCCTAACCTGCAATCCTCTTCCTGACCTCTCCGCCCCCACCCCCACTCCGGCCTATCACCCTCACCTTGACCTCCTTCCACCTATCCCACCTCCATCGCCCCTCCCCCTAGTCCCTCCTCCCTACCTTTTATCTTAGCCTGCTTGGCTCTCTCTCTCTTATTCCTGATGAAGGGCTTATGCTCGAAACGTCGAATTCTCTATTCCTGAGATGCTGCCTGGCCTGCTGTGCTTTAACCAGCAACACATTTGCAGCTGTGATCTCCAGCATCTGCAGACCTCATTTTTTACATCTAGTAATGCACTAGTACATAAATTTAATGCATCAGACCTGAAGAATCTATCACCAATCACAATTAATAAAATAGTGACAAGGAGTTCAAAGTGTTTGGATAAAAACAGAAGTGGACGATATAGGAAGGCATGAAAATGTGTTGCTGGTTAAAGCACAGCAGGTCAGGCAGCATCCAAGGAACAGGAAATTCGACGTTTCGGGCCGGAGCCCTTCATCAGGAATGAGGAGAGGGTGCCAGGCAGGCTAAGATAAAAGGTAGGGAGGAGGGACTTGGGGGAGGGGCGATGGAGATGTTATAGGTGGAAGGAGGTCAAGGTGAGGGTGATAGGCCGGAGTGTGGTGGGGGGGCGGAGAGGTCAGGAAGAGGATTGCAGGTTAGGAGGGCGGTACTGAGTTCAAGGGAATCGACTGAGACAAGGTGGGGGGGGGAGGGAAAATGAGGAAACTGGAGAAATCTGAGTTCATCCCTTGTGGTTGGAGGGTTCCCAGGCGGAAGATGAGGCGCTCTTCCTCCAACCGTCGTGTTGTTATGTTCTGGCGATGGAGGAGTCCAAGGACCTGCATGTCTTCGGCGGAGTGGGAGGGAGAGTTAAAGTGTTGAGCCACGGGATGGTTGGGTTGGTTGGTCCGGGCGTCCCAGAGGTGTTCCCTGAAGCGTTCTGCAAGTAGGCGGCCCGTCTCCCCAATATAGAGGAGGCCACATCGGGTGCAGCGGATGCAATAGATGATGTATGTGAAGGTGCAGGTGAATTTGTGGCGGATATGGAAGGATCCCTTGGGGCCTTGGAGAGAAGTAAGGGAGGAGGTGTGGGTGCAAGTTGGAGGAAGAGCGTCTTCCTGACCTCTCCGCCCCCACCCCACTCCGGCCTATCACCCTCACCTTGACCTCCTTCCACCTATAACATCTCCATCGCCCCTCCCCCAAGTCCCTCCTCCCTACCTTTTATCTTAGCCTGCTGGGCACCCTCTCCTCATTCCTGATGAAGGGCTCCGGCCCAAAACGTCGAATTTCCTGTTCCTTGGATGCTGCCTGACCTGCTGTGCTTTAACCAGCAACACATTTTCAGCTCTGTTCTCCAGCATCTGCAGACCTCACTTTTTACTCGAAGATATAGGAAGGCATTGCAGTCTTAACCACAGAAACAATTTTTCCTGTTTCATGCTACATGTACTACCCATCTACTTCATGAAGATAACATAAAATGGCAAGCCATCCTTATGAGCAACCAATAGACCATGTTGGAAGGATACCTGTGGCCATTAGCTAAGGTTAAAATGTTTGTATCGACCCCTCTGCAGCACAATAACCAGCCATCATTTCTGATCCAGACTTAGAGAGGGAAGTACAGACAATAGAAAAAAAGGGTTGCCACGTTTAAAGAGCGTCACTGCATTGTGACATAGCACTCCCAACAGAGGTGAAGGCACAAAGCTGAAGCAAACAAAATTCTGGAGTCTCATGACAGTGATCGGATGTTTCGACATTAGAATTTGCTCAATTATATCTTACATCCAGGTATTTTGAAGAGTTCGCAACAGTTCATTTCTTAAAACTGTAAGCAGCCCCACAAAACAAACTGAATTAGTCTGAAAAGAAAAGGTTAAGTTTGTTAGTTTCCGCAAATGATGTAATTTGAATTAAAAATCTGAAATGAAAATCTAATAGGAGCCATGTAGCCTTTAATACATATCTGATTCAATGATATTCTTTAGGGAAACAAATCTGTCACGCTGATCCAGCCTGACCACGTGATTCACAGCAATTACTTAACTGCTCTCTGAAATCTCTGGCAAGCCACTCAGTTGTAACTGCTACAAAGTCTAAAGAAAATAAATTAAATCTGACAGACCACAAGACCGACATAGGCACCATCAACAGGGAAGACCCAGCAGAGGTGGCAACTTAATGGCATACATGTGGGAAGAGAATTGTCTGGGAATCCTCAACATTTGAGAACCAAGTCTCACGGCATCAGGTCAAGCATGACCATGGAAATCCATCCCGTTGGCTGAGGAATCAACCCACACCCCCACCCTCCCGGAAGAAGCACTAAGAATGGCAAAGATACAGAATATACTCTAGACTAAATCCTGACCTCACAATGAGAATAGCTTCCACTATGCTCTGTGGCACTATCACTGTGCTAAATGAGACAGGCTAATAGATTTAACAAATCATGGCCCACAATGCCTCATGGATACCTAGCACAACTTGTAACTTTATGGCCGGTCAGGCATTCTCTCATTCTATTGCATCAAGGCGGGAAATCAACTTTGGTTCAATGAAGCATGCAGGAGGGCAGGCAAAGAGCAGAACCAGCATACCTGAAAGTGCAGCATCAATCTAGCGAAGAAACAACACAATGTATTTTCATGACAGAAAGTGAAAGCAGCATGCAATTGACAGGACTAAGCACAACTAACAGATCAAATTTAAGCTCTGCAGTCCTGCCACATCCGAATCATGAATGATGCTTGATAATTAAACAAGTAATAGGAGACAGAAGCCCCATGAATATTTAAATCCCAAGCAATGGGGACACCACACTTCAGTGTAAAAGACAAGGTTGGAACATTTGCAACTGAAGTGGCAAATGAAAGATTTGTGTCAACTTTCACCTGAAGCCCCTAGCATCACGGATTCGGGTCTTCAACCAATTCAATTCAGGCCATGTGATATCAAGAAATCGCTCAAAGCATTTGATACTGCAATGGCTGTGGACCCTGAAAAGATTCAGCAATAGAACTAAAGACTTGCGCTCAGCAAACAACTGCACCCCAACCAAGCCATTTCAGTCCAGTGGCATTTACCTAATAAGGTGCAAAATTGTCCATGTATATGAGATTACTAGATTACTTCGTGTGGAAACTGGCCCTTCAGCCCAACAAGTCCACACCGACCCGCCGAAGCACACCCACCCAGACCCATTCCCCTACATTTACCCCTGTATCTAACACTACGGGCAAATCTTCTCCCAATCTTTGAACAACTACAGGCAATTTAGTATGGCCAATTCACCTGACCTGCACATTTTTGGACTGTGGGAGGAAACCGGAGCACCCGGAGGAAACCCACACAGACACGGGGAGAATGTGCAAACTCCACACAGATAGTCGGCTGAGGCAGGAATTGAACCCAGGTCTCTGGCGCTGTGAGGTAGCAGTACCACTGTGCCATTGTGCACAATAAGCAGGGCAATTTCAACTAGCAATTACCAGACTCTCAGGCTACTCTCAATCATCTAGGTGAGGGAAGGGTTAATCAACAGTGCTATCAAGCAGCAACTTGCAAAAGAAAACCTTGCTCAATGATGCTTAGCCTGGGTCCTTCAGGTTCACTTAATTCCTGACTTCTATACTTCAAGACTGCATATGGCATAAAGGAATTCCAGCAAAGCTAGCGTCAATGCAAATCAAGGGGAAAACTCCTTGTTGGTTAGAATCATATCTGGCATAATAGAAGATAGTTGTAGTTGTTGGAGTTCAATCATCTCAGCTGCTAGATTTCTCTGCACGAGTTCCTCAGGTTAACTGCTCAGCCCTACCAACTTTAGTTTTAAATAAATGACTATACTATAACGTCCGTTTGTTGATGTTCATACAATGTTCAATTCAATGCACCATTCACAATACGTAAAACCCAGACAATATCCAGTATTGCACAAGTGGCAAGTAACATTTATGAGATTCAAGTGCAAGGCAATGATCACGTCCAACAAGAAAAAAATCTATTAACCACTCCTTGATATTCAAATACATCAGGATGACTGAATCGCCCTTACTGTTAACATTCTAAAGGATGACATCGACCAGACTTGGACTGGTTCACACATGCATACAATGGTTGCAGAAGCATGATTCACCTGTCTCCCCATAGCCTATCCACTGTCTACAAGACACGGGAGTGTGATAGAATTCTCCCCCACTTGCCTGGAGGGGTGCAGCTCCAACAACACTCAAAAAGCTTGACACAATCCAGTATAGAACAGCCCACTTCATTTGTATCTCATTCGCCACCACCAGCACTCACGGTAGATCATTTACAAGATGCACTGCAGTAGGCAAGGCTCCTCTGGCAGCACCTTCCAAACCTGTGAACACTGCCATCTAGAAGGACAAAGGCAGCAGATGCATGGGAATACCACCAACTGCAAGTTCCCCTCCAAACCATACAATGACATGGCCATTTCTTCGCAGTCACTGGAACAAAATCCTGGAAATCCCTTTCTAACATCACAGTGAGTGTCCCTCCAACACAGGAACAGCAGTTCAAGATGACAGTTTAGCACCATGTTCTCCAGGGCAAATAGAGATATGCAATAAATGCTGACCTAGATCATGAAGCTCCCAAAAACGTTGCTTTTTTCCTGAGATCTAACTACTCGCAGAGGTTTCACTGTTTCCTTGGCTCAGTTACAAGCCTACGAATTAGAGCCTCAGATCTGCTCCTCTATTTGATAAGATCATCGATGGTCAGATCGCAGTCTCAACGTGACCTTTCTGTCAACCCCATAGTCTTACTCCCCCTCAGAAGCAAAAATCTAGCTAACCCAGCATTATTCAACGACCCTGCCTCCATCCTTGTCTGGGTAAAAGAGTTTAACAGGTCAACAAACCTGAGATTAAAAAAAAGTTGCCTTGCCATCTGAAAAGAAAACCCCTTATTTTTGAAAGTGGGTCCCTAACCCATGTTTATGATCACCCAGGATCTTATATGTTGAAGAAAGATCATCTCTCATTCTTCTAAACACCAATGGATACTGGCAATATCTTTCCAACCTCTAAGGGGAGTAAATGTGAAATGGATGTGTTTGCCACGCTGGGAAGTTGATTTGCAGAAGTTTTATCCCTAGTCTAGGTGACATCTTCAGAGCTTTGGAGCCTCCCGTGAAGCACTGCTGTACAGTCTCTTCCAGAATTTATTTGGTTCCATTTCTGCTACTTCCAGTTGCTTGTTGCAGTGGCCGGTATTTTGGCTGGTCTACATCAATGTGCTTTTTGATGGAGTCCGTGGATGAGTGCTATGTTTCTAGAAATTATCTGGCTGTCCTAAGCTTAGCTTGTCCTATGATCATTGAGTTATCCCATTCAAATTTGTGGTCCTTGTCACCAGTGTGTATGGCTAATAGGTACAGCTGGTCATGGCATTTCGTGGCTAGTTGGGGTTTGTGGATGCAGATTGCTAGTTACCTGTTTGTCCTTTATCGTGTTTCATAGTGTTTGCTTGGAATCCTGTAAAATACGTTAGTCCTGCACATGATGGGTATAGGGTCTTTTGACTTGGTGAGCACTGAAGACATCACCTAAATAGGGGATAAAACACCTACAAAACAACTCCCCAGCTTGGCAAACATACCCAAAACCACGACAATTGGCACCTGAGCTACAAACCTTTACACAAACCTTAAGTAAACATGAAAATTCAACCAGGAAACTTTTGTCACGCATGTCCTGGGTACACACTACCTGCATCAACTGAGCTAGTGGATGCCAGAATATTGCTTACCATAAGATCAGTTTAATACTTCACTATCCACCAGCTCCCAGACTTTGCATCATTGCGATTAAGCATTAATGTTTACAGCAGAGAAACAGCTCATTACAGTGCCAGCTCTTTGCTGCAGCAAGCAGGCTGCACCTTCGCACTTTCAAATGCCAGTGTCAGAATTTTTAAAATACATCATTAAGGCTTTTATAAACAATATACAGCAACAAGACAGATCGCGGGTTTCAAAATCTGGCAAAACTTTAAATTTATCTGGTCATCCTCAGTTGCCTTTTTTCCACCACTCTCCACAACAGCATGTTTACCCCTTCCTGATAATTATATCTGAAACAAACATGTTAGCCAGTGGCGAAGTGAAATTAAGCTTGGATGTCCAACATCATTGATGACAGGAAAGGCTGAAGATCAAGACCTAAAATGCTGGTCCAGTCAGCAACACCCACATCCCATGAGTGAATAAAATAAAGGATTTCAAAAGGATGTAGTGCCCTTGTAATTTGAGTGACAAAAGATGTGTTTCAGAGGAATGCATGTGTAGGCAGAGTTAAAAGAGACATAAAAAGAAATAAACCAAAGGAAAATAGAGACTAGGAACAGAAGTTATTGCCTGTAAAAGTTATATTTAGAAAGTGTCAGACCAAATAAAAAAGATTTTGACCAGCTTTATGCCAGTGACAAACTACCAAAACGCCAGAGGTGCACAACAACAGACAACACATCTGCTAACGAAATGGTGGTATCATCAAACATACATCAAGCTACAACTTTCAAGGTGATAGATAAGTGATAATCTATAACTTTAAAAAAAAATCTAAAGGATAATATAACAAAGGCTGAAAGGCAAGAGGAATAGATGAATGTGACTAATATCCAAGGAAGGAATGTGGACTGCCTGCAAGGACTACAGGGAAAGTTCTGAAGAATGCACTACAAGTATCACAAGGAATATCTACAAGACATGAAATTTTATTATAGCTGAGGATCCAACAAATGTGTCTGGAATAAGAAAGTGGCCCTGGTCGTAATAGCAGAATAGACCTAAGCAACCGATGAAAGCGCTTTATCAAAGTCAGGTTTGGAGGAAGACTTTTCTGGCTATTTAATTTCACCACTTCACATCAAGATTAAAATTGAAGAGAACTGGGACAGTACTTTTCTCAGCCATGAGCTAGCCAATGTACCACTGCGTTGAAGGCGGCTAGAAAGGAAAAGAAAAACGAAAAAAGGTTGAGACAGACAGAGTTTTGGCAAGATGCCAGGAGTGATTGTAGGAGAGTTTGGAAGGGAGCCAATGACAACATTTATCTACAGATGGTCAGCTGTAAACGGAAAGACTATAAACAAGATGGAAGACAGAGGCCGAACGAGTTTGAAAATACTGTAGACTGAATTTGTGGAAACCGATGGCATACCACATCTTGTCACTACCACTGCAACTGTTATATGGCTTTCGCCAAGAACAACTCAATGGGGGAAAACAAATCAACATTTCTTCATCGAAAACAGCAAGGAAACCAAAACTACCAAAATGAAGTACATTACAAGTGCAGACAAGAAGAGAGCCAGTTTGGGGCACAGACAGGCTTTAAAGTAAAAGATGTAATAACAGAGCAGAGTTAAGATACAGAAAAAGATTGCAGCAGTTGAGAAAAGAAATGCAAGTTCAACTTTGTTGCCCAGCTCTCCCCAAGTGGCTACTGCATTCTTTCCTAATAGACCATGGCATTCTGCAGTCCCAAAGTTCAACCTTCAAGTTGGAAAGGCCCAATCAGTTGGAGGTGGCAAGCTGTATACATTACACCCCTTCCTAATCTGTTCAGATGTGGTTTTCTGCCTTTCTCTCCCTCTTACCTCTATACGTGCCTCTTTTTCTCAGTCTCCATTTCCGTCTTCCTGGCTTTCTTCCATCCCCCCGGAATCCATTATGCACGATTCCTGATTGCTGGGGGGCTGAACAGAGTCAGGGAAGCAATTTAGTGTCAAATAATTAATGTTTAGTTTCAGGCTTGAACAGGGCCTAACTATTTGGGAGAAAGGCTTTATTGCAATCCCAGAGTACTTTAAACCATACAATCTGGTCACAGTAAAGAAATATCCACCTCTGACTTTGTTGAGCCATGTTGAGACACCATGAGCAAGACTTTCGCAACTGCTACTCTGCTCCTCAGTGGTGTCACTGCTATGGATGCCTATCACAACAAAACTTATTTAAGATCAGCTCTGACAAGACAGACTGCAGTATGAGATACGACAGTCACTGTGTGCAGAAACAGAAGTAACTTTAATATCAAGGCAATGTGAAAATGTTTGACTTAGAAAGGATAGGGATGCTAATAAGAATTATGCTAGATGGCAACCAATACTGGATCACAACTTAAACCTCTCCCATTTACTAAGAAGCTATATTGGAAGTCATTTTCAATTTGTCACTCACAAATCAGTTCTCATTTAGTAAACCTAAGCAAGTTCAAAACTCCTTCTGCTCGAGGTGTCAGTGTTGGGCAACTGAATACCTCTCCACAATCTGATCACTGTGGATCAGCACCAAGCTGCAGGAGATACCTCGATAATATATTGCATAAAAATCTCCATAGTGACAAAAAAAGTGTTATGTTTCTCTATTCAATTTATGTTTAGAAAACCCTTAGAACAATCATGAAAGCAGTCAAGTTGAGAACATAAACATAATGGAGAAAGTGAGGACTGCAGATGCTGGAGATCAGAGCTGAAAAATGCGTTGCTGGAAAAGCGCAGCAAATCAGGCAGCATCCAAAGAGCGGAGCAGCATTCCTGAAGAAGGGCTTATGCCCGAAACGCTGATTCTCCTGCTCCTTAGATGCTGCCTGACCTGCTGCGCTTTTCCAGCAACACATTTTTCAACATAAACATAATAACTATCAAAGCAGCATCTTCAGGACGGGAGTACCTAACTGCCAAACCATGTTTTCATCATCATACTGCAACACTTAATCTCAATTTCTTGTAGTTAATGGAAGCCAACACTTTCACACAAAATAGCAAAAAATCACACTGATCAGCGCATTCCTGTTTTTGTTCACCTGACCTTGAATAAGCAAGCTGCCCTGCAGGACAGCAGTAAGCAGCTGTTGCTTTATAGAAATTTTCACAGCCATTAATCCTATGTAAGCACTTGATCAGGAGCCTTAAAAAGGCTGGACAAAGCGTCAAACAAAATAAACAGACAGGCTCAGTCGCCCAATACCACATGGAAAGCCGGTGAACAGATATAGTTAAACCTCAAAAGATCACGCAAAGTCTAACTGATAAGCTGATGCAATGTGATGATTCTCAAACACATGGACTTGCTATGTGGTGAATTACAAGAATTGTTCATCCTCTCCATAATACTAAAGCTATACAACATTCAGCTGCCAGTCTCTAGCTTATGGGGCTGAACTCCATTGGTACCCAAACTTTTGCTTAAAAGACCCTGCTTCCACTTCAATTGAAACACAAGCTTAGGTACACTAAAGATGTGCACATCAGACAAACAGATCACGGCAATTATGAAGAAGGAGTCGGAGTCAACATTAGCGTCACAGACATAAAGGTCAACAGCACTAGAAAAAGGCACCTTGGCCAACTGAGTTTGTGCTGGTCAAACCAAGCATCCCATTTTCCATTAGATGATTAGATTAAATTGATTCCCTATATTATGGAAACAGGCCTTTTGCCCAACAAGTCCACACTGACCCTCTGAAGAGTAGCCTACCCAGATCCATTCCCCTATGCTTACCCCTGACTAATGTACCTAACTCTATGTGCAACTTAGCACGGCCAATTCACCTAACCTGAACATCTTTGGATTGTGGGAGGAAACCCACACAGACAGTCGCCCAAGGTGGGAATCAAACCCAGGTCCCTGGCACTGTGAGGCAGCAGTGCATGCTGCCCATTATTTGGCCCAGAGGCTTGAATGCCTTGGCATCACAAAAGCACACCTAAATACTTTTTGCATTGTAATATGAGTTCAGCATGAGCCTGCCTTTTCCAAAAACAGAAGCAAACAAACTTGTTGCATGGTATACTTCTCACACTTTCTGAAATCTGCAGGGCTCAGGCTAGTGCTTATGTAGTAGTCTGAAAAATGTAAATAATGTAATCACGCATAAAATAAGACTTGGGAAGAATTCAACCATCCTCAAGTCACCAGATTCTGTCAGCAACCTCTTGTCTAACATTTCAGTTATTCTCTTCAATATTTCGCTTGGCTCCAGAAAATAAATTTTGATTCACTTTTGCCCATTCTGACATATGTAATTCATAAACAAGAGTCAGAAAATAAAGCACCTAATGTAAAATTGAAGAATATCAACAGGGAAACTGACATAGGAAGGAGACTCCACAAATATTCTCATCTCCAATAACTGGGGGCAGGCCAATCCATCAGCGCAAAAGAAGAGGCTGGAGAAAGTGTATCCATCTTCAACTAGAAATGCTTACCAGATGATCCATCTCAGCTTACTCCAGAGATCCCCAAAATCACAAAAAGATTGAATACAGACATCTAAGGCTACTAGCTTGGTGCATAGGGGAGATTAATGACTGAAAATGTCTATAAAACAGCAGCTGCATTAACTTGTCTGACCTCGAGTGATGTCAAGATACCAAGAAACAGTTGAAGGCATTGGCTACTGCAAATGCTATGGATCTGACCTCATAATGGCCTTGGTCAAAAGACAGACAAAAGAGCTTTGATTCCAGCAATAAAAGGAGAGTGACTGCCCTTTATCAATGCAGCATATGAGATTCAGTAAGGTTTTGACAAGGCTCTGCATGGTAGACTGGTTTGCAAGGTTAGAACACATGGAATACAGGGAGAACTAGCCATTTGGATACTTACAAAAAAGTGAGTGAGTGATGGTGGAGGGCTGCTTTTCAGACTGGAGGCCTGCGACCAGCGGTGTGCCACAAGGATCAGTGCTGGGTCCACTGCTTTTTGTCATTTATGTAAATGGTTTGGATGTGAATACAAAGGAATGGTTAGTAAGTTTGTAGATGACACAAAAATTGGTAGTGTAGGAGACAGCCAAGAAGGTTACCTCAGAGTACAACAGAATCTTGATCAGATGAAGTTTAATTTAGATAAATGTGAGGTGCTACATTTTAGAAAGGCAAATCAAGGCAGGACTTGTACATTAATGGTAAGATCCTGGGGAGTGTTGCTTAACAAAGAGACCTTGGAGTGCAGGTTCATAGCTCCTTGAAAGTAGAGTCACAGGTAGATAGGATAGTGAAGAAGGCATTTGGTGTGCTGACCTTTATTGGTCAGTGCATTAAGTACAGGAGCTGGGAGGTCATGTTGCGGCTGTGCAGGACACAGGTTAGGCCACTTTTGGAATATTGTGTTCCATTCTGGTCTCCCTGCTCTAGGAAGAATGTTGGAAAACTTGAAAGGGCTCAGAAAAGATTTACAAGGGTGTTGTTAGAATTGAAGGGTTCGAGCTAAAGGAAGAGGCTGAATAGGCTGGGGCAGTTTTCCGTGGCGTGTCAGATGTTTATAAAACCATGAGAGGCATGGATAGGGCAATTAGCCAACACCTTTTCCCTAGGGTAGCAGAGTCCAAAACTAGAAGGCATAGGTTTAAGGTGAGAGAGGAAAGACTTAAAGGGGACCTAAGGGGCAACGTTTTCTCACACAGGGTGGTGAGTGTATAGAATGAGCAGAAGTGGTGGAGGTTGGTACAATTACAACATTTAAAAGGCATCTGGATGGGTACGTGGACAGGAAGGATTTACAGGGATAAAGGCCAAATGCTGGCAATTAATTTAGGATATCTGGTCAGCACAGACAAGTTGGACCAAAGGGTCTGTTTCCATGCTGTACAGCTCTATAACTTTAAGTGTAGTATCAACAACTTTTAGCAAAGTGAAGTCAATGGGAATCAGGGGAAACTTGTGGGTTAGAGTCAGACCTAACAGAAAGGAAGATGGTTGTGGTTGAGAACGGTCAACATCTCAGGCCCAGGCCACCTCTTCAGGAGTTCGTCAGGGTAGCATCCTAGGCTCAACCACTTTCATCTGCTGCAGTGACCTTCGTTCCATCACTGCGTCAGAAGTGGAGATGTCTGCTGGTGATTCTAAAATCTTCAGCACCATCTGAAGCAATCTTTGTCGATTTGAAGTAACATCAGAATAATATTCAGGCTTGTGTTGCTAAGTGACAGGCAGCATTTGTGACAAATGCCAGGAAATGACCACCTCCATTCAGAGAATCTAATCATCGTCCCTTGACATTCAATGGCATTACCTCAATGAATATTCTACTAACTAGATCTGAGGAGTTACCATTAATCAGAACTCAGACTGGAACAGTGATAAAAATATCACAGCTTTGTTTTGCTGTAAACCTAAAAGTGCTTAGATGAAGAGTATATCAGTATCTGGTCTTCAGTTGGGGCTCAAGAAACCTGCAAAGAAGGACTGTGCACTCATCTCTCCTACTTTTGAAAAGAAACCCTTATTGTTGGGTTTGGACGGAACCTATTGGCTCTTCTGAAAAAGCGGATGGAGGAATTTCTCAATATTGTAGCCCCTGAGTAAGGTGTATCTAAAAGACTCCAGAGACAATTGAGAGAGATTAATATCGCGACCACACATGCCAAATATCAAACTAACAGATTTCAGAACATTCCACACTTCACGCTTTTTTTTCCCCCCACTGTATCAGACTTCACATGGGGGACACAAATAACACAGGCGAAAGTGAGGACTGCAGATGTTGGAGATTAGAGTCAAGAATGTGGTGCTGGAAAAGCACAGTAGGTTAGGCAGCATCCCAGGAGCAGGAAAATCGATGTTTCAGCCAAAAGCCCTTCACCAGGAATTATGATGAAAGGCTTTTGCCTCCCCGGATGCTGCCTGACCTGCTGTGCTTTCTCAGCACCATATTCTCGACACAAATAACATGCCAGTAATTGACAGAGACAAAGGTAGGTGAGGACCTGGAAACAATCATTATCATGGAAGAGGCAGCGTTGGGCAAGATAATGGAGCTAAGGATATACAAGTCTCCTGGCCCCAATAGAATGCATCCCAAGGTACTAAAAGAGATGGCGGGAGAAATAGCAAGTGCACTTCTGGTAATTTTTGCTAACTTTGCAGGACTGAGACAATTCCAGCAACTTGGAAAACAGCAAATGCGTGCCACTGTTTAAAAATGTCACAGACAAAAGATGGGAATCAAAGTTTGTGAGAAGATTTGTAGCTCGGGTGCTCGTTGTTGTGGTTCTGTTCACCAAGCTGGGAATTTGTGTTGCAGACGTTTCGTCCCCTGTCAAGGTAACATCCTCAGTGCTTGGGAGCCTCCTGTGAAGCACTTGTGTTGTTTCCTCCGGCATTTATAGTGGTTTGTCTCTGCCGCTTCCGGTTGTCAGTTCCAGCTGTCCGCTGAAGTGGTCGGTATATTGGGCCCAGGTCGATGCGTTTGTTGACAGAATCTGTAGACGAGTGCCATGCCTCTAGGAATTCCCTGTCTGATCTGTTTGGCTTGTCCTATAATAGTGTTGTCCCAGTCGAACTCATGTTGCTTGTCATCTGCGCATGTGACTACTAAGGATAGCTGATCATGTCGTTTCGTGGCTAGTTGGTGTTCATGGATATAGAAGATGGGAATTATAGACCGGTAAGCTTAACATCTGTAGTGGGGAAGATTTTGAGTCTATTATCAAAGAAATAGCAGAGCCTCTAGATCAAAATTGTCCTGTTGGGTAGGTCATGCTTAACTAATCTTTTGGAATTCTACGAAAAGATCACAAAAATATTGGAGAGCAGGGACCCAGTAGATGTGGTATACCTAGATTTCCAAAAGGCCTTGGACAAGGTGGTGCACAAGAGACTGCTGCATTAGATAAAGGCGCATGACATTGCAAGTAAAGTATTGACACGGACAGAGGATTGATTAACTAACAGGAAGCAAAGAATGGGATGAGTGCTATTCTGGTGTGCCTCAGGGATTAGTGTTGGGACCGCAATTATTCACAATTCACGTAAATGATTTGGAGTTGGGGACCACATGCAGTGTATCAAAGTTTGCACATGACACTAAGATGAGTGACAGAGTAAAGTGTGCGCAGAAGACTGTGAAACTTTGCAGGGCAACATAGATAATTTAAGTGAATGGGCAAAGATCTGGTAGATGGACTATAATGTTAATAAATGTGAAGTCTTTCATTTTGGTAGGAATAACAGTAAAAAGAACAATTACTTGAATGGTAAAAAGTTGCAGCATGTTGCTATGCAGAGAGACCTGGGTGTCCCTGTGCATGAATCACAGAAAGTTGGTCTGCAGGGACAACAGGTAATTAGGAAGGCAAATGGAATTTTAGACTTCATCAATAAAAGGATTGAATTTAAAAGCAGGGAAGTTATGTTGCAGCTGTACAGCGTGCTACTGAGGGCATACCTGGAGTACTGTATGCAGTTTTGGTCTCCTTACTTGAGAAAGGTAGTACTGGCACTACAGGGGGTGCAGAGGAGGTTAACTAGGTTGATTCTGGAGTTGAGGGGGTTGGCTTATGAGGAGAGACTGAGTAGACTGGGATTATATTCATTAGAATTCAGATGAATGAGGGGAGAGCTTATAAAAACATAGAAAAATTATGAAAGGAATAGATGAGATAGATGTAGAGAGGGCGTTTCCACTAGAGGGTAAAACTAGAACAAACAGGGCAACACTAGAACAAACAGGGCATTGCTTCAAAATTAGAGGGAACAGAGTTAGGACTGAATTAAGACGGAACTTCTTCATCCAGAGTGTTGTAAAGCTGAGAAAGACTTTCTTTGAACAATAAAGGAAGTAATGGTTACAGTGAGAGAGCAGGTAAGTGGAGCTGAAGCTAGGAAAAGATCAGCCATGATCTTATTGAGTGACAGAGCAGGGTCCAAGGGCCAGATGTCCTGCTCCTAGTTCTCAGAATCTTAGAGATGGACAGCATGGAAACAGACCCTTTGGTCCAACCCGTCCATGCCAATCAGATTTCCCAACCCAATCTAGTCCCACCTGCCAGCACTGGCCCATATCCCTCCAAACCCTTCCTATTCATATACCCATCCAGATGCCTTTTAAATGTTGCAATTACACCAGCCTCCACCACTTCCTCTGGCAGCTCATTCCCCCAGAAAGCCAATCTCTGCAGACAGATCCATTTGCTATCTGTTTTCCTGAAGACAGCATGTGTATGCATGCTTTACAGATATCTAGGGTGATAAACATTCATACTTCCATATGACTGACTGTGTACATATGTCAGCTAGTTGTTACATCTTCATTGGTTAAGTTTTAGTTTGATACTAAATCAAGAATTGTGTTTTAGAGAATCTGGCTGATAGATTATTATTAAACAACTTATTTTTATCCCAAATTTTAAATCCCCCTTTGGTAAAATGAAAATACTATTCCCAGTTATGTCATAATTTGTGGAGTGGAGAATGATGGCACACTCCTCCTGCATCGTTCATAGAATTTGTCAATATTTACTTGTTAACATTCACAGTGAATAAGGAGTCTGGATTAGAGTGGTGCTGGAAAAGCACAGCGGGTCAGGCAGCATCCAAGGAGCAGGAAAATCAACATTTCGGGCAAAAGCCCTTCTACCTATTCACAGTGAATAGAAGAGTAAATATTCTTGATTTGCATTTAAGCCTAAGACCAGTCAGCCTAATCTTATTGCTTGGAAAATTATTGGAACAATTCTGAACAATACGATTTGTCACTCAAAGGCATGACTTAAGCATGGACAGTCAGCATGGATTTGAGAGGGGAAGGTCATACCTGGCTAATGAGTTTGAACTCTTTGAGGATGAATGAGGAGTATCTATGAGCATGAAATACTTGATGTATTCTAGGTGCACATACATTCAAAAGCAAGGTCGCAAATGCAGACTAGTCAAACGCTAGAAATAGAGATGATCCAAGGGAGTGTGGTGTTTGGATCCAAAATTGGCTCAGTGGTGCAGCAAAAAGCCGTTTTAGCAACTGGAAAGCTGTCTCCAGCAGAGTTCCATGACAAGGTACGGCGTCTCTTGCTCTGATTACTGTATGTCAATTATTTATACTTAAACATAAGTATACCGTGGGCGACATGGTGGCTCAGTGGCTAGCACTGCTGTCTCACAGCGCCAGGGACCCGGGTTCAACTCCCGGGTTGAGTTTGCATATTCTCCCCGTGTCTGCATGAGTTTCCTCCCACAATCCAAAGTTGTGCAGGTGAATTGGCCATGCTAAATTGCCCATAGCGTTACGTGCATTAGTCAGGGTAGTGGACTGGGTCTGGTTGGGTTACTCTTCGGAGGGTCAGTGTGGACTTGTTGGGCCAAAGGGCCTGTTTCCATACTTTATGGAATTAAATCTAATCTAACCTCAGGGATATGATTAAATTATTTGCAGATGATACAAAAATGAACTATCATTGATAGGAAGAAAATACACAGAAAGACTTGCAGACTGGCCAGGTGGGTAGAGTGTCAAACAGAATTCAAGTGCAGAAGTGTGAATGATGCACTTGGGGAGAATAACAAGACAATTCAGTACACAATAAATGAAATTGTAGAGGATCAGAGGGAACTCTGAAGTTAACATGACAGATAACAGAGTGGCTAAACAGACATATTAGACACTTTCTTCGTGGTCCAAGGGAGAGAAAACAACAGCATGGAAGTTATGTCAAAAATGTATAACACTTGTTAGGTGTCAGCTAGATTATTGTGCACAATACTCGTCACCACATTCCCAGAAGGATGCAAAGTGGGAATAGGAATTTACCAGAACCCTGCCATGACTGCAACATTTCAGTTATTAGGGAGGATGAGATGGACAGGGTTGTGCTCTTGGAACAGAGGACACCAAGGGGAGCTCTGAGTTATTAAAATTGAGGGCCCTTGAGTAGATTGGAAGGAATTATACTCTTAGCAGACGTTAATAACAGAGGGTCACAAATTTAACACATTCAATTACCAATAGTGACAGATTTATTTGACTAACTGAATTTTAATTCCCTTGGTTCTACTGATTACTCGATCATTAATTCAGTTATTGGATTACTAGACCAGTAACAGTAACATAACCAGCACGCTACTGTGCCTCATTATTTCAAAATCTGCCTGCAGTGGTGCAATAGCAGAATGAGCACTCTTAATTCAAATGAAATACAGACTGAGAAGTGACAAGATGAAATGATTTATGGCACACGCAACCAATATAAAAAGTTAAAGCACTAAAGTGAAACTAAATGCCTATGAAAAGCCACTAAACATGACTGAAGGCTTGTGGAAATTGCACGGGCTTGCAGAAGATGTTATGGTTGTCCAGGGATCCATATCAGAATTCTGAAATGCTGCTACCTTCAGAAGTTGAAGTAAACTACAAGAAGAATTGCATTTCCAGTGAACAATATTCTTTTAACGTGTAAGTGTATGGATGATGGCAGACATTGATGAGAGCTCTCAAAATTTCAAACAAGGGAAGCAAATATGAACTATGAACTGTACAAGACTTTCTTACGGCTAAAGAAGCTCAGCCGTCAAAGATCAATCTGAGAATCAAACTCTTTCACTCTCTCCTCAGCAGGCGGGGAGGGGGGGATAGACCAGGCTGCGGAGGGTCAGGAGGAGGAGGAGCATGTGGGGTGGGGGGAAGATGGGCTGAGTGAGTGCGCGGGGGGAATGGGCTGAGTGAACACATGGTGGGGGAATGGGGGAAGTGCATGTGACATGGAATGACAAAAGGGGGGAATGAAAAAGTCTTTAGCCTTAAAACTTGTCCTTCAACATTCACACCAAATGTCATGCTGAATTATAGAAAACTTTTGCGGCACTTTAGAAAATAGACAGGCAGGGAGGCTAAGGCAGCTAAGACCATGAGACTTTTTTTAAAGATTAGATTACTCAGTGTGGAAACAGACCCTTTGGCCCAATAGGTCCACACCGACCCACCGAAGCGCAACCCACCCATACCTCTACATTTACCCCTTACCTAACACTACGGGCAATTTAGCATAGCCAATTCACCTGACCCGCACATCTTTGGACTGTGGGAGGAAACCGGAGCACCCAGAGGAAACTCACGCAGAAATGGGGAGAACGTGCAAACTCCACACAGTCAGTCGCCTGAGTTGGGAACTGAACCCGGGTCTCAGGCGATGTGAGGCAGCAGTGCTAACCACTGTGCCACCATGCCGCCCAAGATTCACTTCAGTGAATCTGTAAACAGGACAGCGAATGGTAACATTCACGACTGTTCCCTTGTGAAATTAATAAGTGTTTGATTCTGACCTCAAAATGAAACTCATTATCAATTAACTTCTCTCCCAAATTAATGTCTAGTTAAGAACATACAGAGCTCTTGTGAACTTTTTGTATAAAGGAAACCTGTTTGTGATAGTTCAGCAGTGTAGCCTGCCAGGGCTCTTGAAGAGCTGGTATCCTTCTTTCCTGGGTTAATGGAGTTAGTTGAGCTTATAGGTATCAATGATATAACAGTGATGCTATTAGTAATTAAAGGAGATGACTAAAATTAAACTAAACTGTCTGTAAGACGTTTTTTATTCCAGACTAGCACAGAATACGTTCTCCAGGACAATCCAAGAGAGGCTTACAGGTTGAGTCCACAAGGGAGTACCGGGAGTGTTTCAAATCAATACTTTATCGGGTGTATGGGGTAGGTAATGGAGTGAGAGACAGAGTGCGCAGGAGGGCAAAGGAGCCAGCAGGTGAGCGGCATGTGGGGATGCAAAGGGGCGGATGAGCGAGGGAGCAAGGGTCAGGCTGCAATCATGCAGGGGTTCAAAGGGGCAGGTGGGCATGGGGCAAAGAGGAGGGTGTGGGGTTGCAGGTGTGCTTCTGGGGGCCGTGTAAGGTGTGGGTGGGTGTGCGCAGGGGCCGGGGCGGGCGTGGGGACTGCATGTGGAGGAGGGGGGGCAGCTGCGCAGGGGAGGCATGCGCGTGTTATGCACACGCATGGGTGTGCGTGCATGTGCAGGGTGTGGCGCACGCGTGTGTTTAGAGTGTGCGTGCTCTCTGAGGGCACGTGTGCAGGGGGAGGGCATGGGGGGGCAGCTGCGCAGGGGGGTCGTGCGCATGTTGGGCACATACATGTGTGCGTGTACAGGGTGTGCCTACGCGGGTTGTGGGCATGCAGTGGGGGGGGCACGTGCAGGGGGGGCATGCGCGTGTTGGGCACACACATGTATGCATGTACGGGGTGTGCGCTGTGGGGGGGCGCATGCAGGGAGGGGCAAGTGCGCACACAGGGGGTGCGGGCACAGGGGGTGCACGCGGAGCGGGTGCGCGCGGGTTGTGTGGGTGTGTGTGCACGTGCAGGGAGGTGTGCGTGCGGGGGGGTGCGTGCGCGCAGGGAGGGTGCGTGCGCGCAGAGAGGGTGCGTGCGCGCAGAGAGGGTGCGTGCGCGCAGAGAGGGTGCGTGCGCGCAGAGAGGGTGCGTGCGGGGGAGGTGCATTTGTGTGGGGGAGGTGCATGCGTGCAGGGTGGGGGGGGTGTGTGTGGGGGGTGGGGGTGGGTAACAGGTTGAGATTCTCAATGCCGGGCCTAACTCCAGGCCCTTCCCGCTCTGTCTCTGCCTGTGTGGGTGTGTGTGTGTGGGGCAGGCGGTGGAGTGTGTGCATGTGTGGGTGGGGTGTGGTTGTGTGGGTGGTGTGTGGGTGGGGGGGGGGGGGGGGGGGGGAGGGAGTGGGTAACAGGTTGAGATTCTCAATGCCGGGCCTAACTCCAGGCCCTTCCCACCGTCTCTGCCTGTGTGTGTGTGTGTGTGTGTGTGAGTGAGAGGGAGGTGGGGGTGGAGGGTGTGTGTTGGGGTACGTGGGTGTGGGGAGTGGGTAACAGGTTGAGATTCTCAATGCCGGGCCTAACTCCAGGCCCTTCCCGCTCTGTCTCTGCCTGTGTGGGTGTGTGTGGGGGGGCAGGGGGTGGAATGTGTGCATGTGTGGGGGGTGGTGTGGTTGTGTGGGTGGAGGGTGTGTGTTGGGGTGCGTGGGTGTGGGTAACAGGTTGAGATTCTCAATGCCGGGCCTAACTCCAGGCCCTTCGCGCTCTGCCTCTGCCTCTGTGTGGGTGTGTGTGTCAGACGCTGCGAACCCCCGGGGTCGGTTGAACCGCCCTCGATCCTTACCGCTGTAGTGCCGCCCGTCCTCCGACATCTCCCGCTCCCGGTGCCGGTCAGTAATTCCCGTCTGTCACCCCCTCCCTGCTCCTCGAGGTTGGGGGGAGTGCCGTGGGGCCGGCTGCCGACTCTTTCACAAAATAACAACCTCGGTCAATACCGAGAGCGGTAATCGTGACCGATCGATCGCTCGCTCGGTTTGGTTTTGTTTTGTTTCCTCTCTCTAACGAACTCTCTCCCCTCCCCCCACACGCCGTCCGACGGGAACGTGCAATGGCGCCTCACCAACGGACAATCGGCACCCGCGCGAGCCCGCTCGCTGAAAGCCCGGGCGGCGCCGTACGTACGTAAGTACGTGCGTCTACCCTTCGAGCGTGCGCGCGCACACACGTCGCGAGGACGCCTCCGTTCGTACGCGCGCGCGCCGTTTTCCCTGCCCCGCCCCACGTCGCTCGGTGCTACCTAACGTCACACAGAGAGGGAGGGAGCGAGATTTGGGGGGCGGGCGGGGCTAGCGCTTGACGTCACAGGGAGGGGTCTTGGGAACTCCCGCTTTCGGGAAGTGGGTGGGGGCGGGGCAAGTGGAAGGGTCACTGGAGGTCGTGGGAAGGATTGGGGGCGGGGCGTTAAGCTGGGATGTGGGAAGGTCAGTGGGTGAGTGATGGGCTTCAGGGTCATCGGAGAGAGAGGCGCATGGGGTAGAGATGGGGAGAGGTCATGGGGTAGAGATGGGGGAGGGTGGCATGGCATGGAGATGAGGAGGGTGGCATGGGGTAGAGATGGGGAGGGTGACATGGCGTGGAGGTGGGGGAGGGTGGCATGGGGTAGAGATGGGGGAGGGTGACATGGGGTAGAGATGGGGAGGGTGGCATGGGGTAGAGATGGGGGAGGGTGACATGGCATGGAGATGGGGGAGGGTGGCATGGGGTAGAGATGGGGGAGGGTGGCATGGTGTGGAGATGGGGGAGGGTGACATGGGGTAGAGATGGGGAAGGGTGGCATGGGAGGAAGGAAGTGTGTGGGGAATGTAGTTAGATCATAGAACATAGAAAAGTACAGCACAGAACAGGCCATTCGGCCCACGATGTTGTGCCGAGGATCAATCCTGAAGTAAAACAAAATAACTTCACCTACGCACCGCTCAATCCACTGCTGTCCATGTGCATGTGCATGTCGCTTCAGTGCCCCTAATGACTCTGCTTCCACCACCACCGCTGGCAACGCATTCCATGCATTCACAACTCTCTGGGTAAAGAACCTACCTCTAACATCTCCTTTATATCTTCCTCCTAATATCTTCAAACTATGACTCCTCGTGCCAGTCAATCCTGCCCTGGGGAAAAATCTCTGACTATTGACTCTATCCATTCCTCTCATGCTCTTGTATACCTCAAAGGAGAAGGGGTGGAGTTGGGGGGCAGGAATGTATACTGGAAGTAGCATGAATATATATTAGTTCTGAAGAAAAGTCATAAAGGATTTAAAATTGTTAACTGTGTCTTACTCCAAAAGATTAGTTTTTGTTTGATTCACTTGCAGCATCCACCAATCTTTGTTTTACTGAAATAGATTTTATATTTTTTTTTAGTAAATAGACAAAAATATCCACAGGAGCAGAAGCAGATCAATCAGTTCACTGTTCAATACAAGCATGGTTTTTACCCAATCTAGTATGTCACTGGTGATCAGAAATCTATCTCAAAGAAACATAGAGTTGTACATCACAGAAATAAATTCTTTGGTCCAACTGTCCATGTGGCTCAGTGGTTAGCACTGCTGCCTCACAGCGCCAGAGACCCGGGTTCAATTCCTGCCTTGGGCGACTGTCTGTGTGGAGTTTGCACATTCTCCCCTGTGTCTGCGTGGGGATTCCTCCCACAATCCAAAAATGTGCAGATTAGGTGAATTGCCCGTAGCGTTAGGTGTAGGGGAATGGGTGGGTTGCGCTTTTTTTGATGGGTCGGTATGGAATTGTTGGGCCGAAGGGCCTGTTTCCACACTGTAAGTAATCTAATCTAACCAGATATTCTTAATGAGAGGGCATAGGTTTAAGATGGGAGGGGAAAGTTTTAAAAGGGATCCAGAGGGCAACTTTCTCATGCAGAGGCTGATGCGTGTATGTGCCAGAGGAAGTGGTGGAGGCTGGTTTTATTGCAACATTTAAAAGGCATTTGAATAGGAAAAATTTAGAGGGATATAGGCCAAATGCTGGCAAACAGACACAGATCAAATTAGGATGAGTTAGACTGATAGATCTGTTTCTGCGCTGTCAACTGTATGACTATGACATCCAGCTAGTCCAGTCCCCCCGGATCATCTATGTTTCAATTCAGTCACCACTACCTCTTGTAAACTCTAGAGGATGCAGCTCCAACCTGTCCTCATAAAGCAATCCACTTAGTCCAAGTATTAGTCCAGTAAAGCTAATTCTGTACCTAATTAATTTGAACCTAATTAAGAAAATCCTGACACACTTGTCCTGCTCCCTGTATTTTGCCACGTTTCTCTAATTGCTAACAGTGAAAAGTTTATCAGTTACAACTTATTGTGCAATTTTAGGTACAAAGGTGCAATCCTAAGTGACACAATAGAGAAATTAAGAAAGAAATGTTAATGTTAGCTGCACACAGTATGACCATAGATCAGAAAAAACAAGAAACAAAATGAAGAAGACAAACACCAACAGTTTTTCTGCAGCAAGTCAGTGCAGCAGGACTCCATATAGTTTGACCACTTGCTGCCACTACCCCACAGCAGGTTCAAAGGGCTGAATGGCCTACTCTTCTTAGATTACATTCCCTACAGTATGGGAACACGACCTTCGGCCCATCAAGTCCACATTGACCCTTTGAAGAGTAACCCACTGAGACCCATCTCCCCACATTTACCCCTGACTAATGCACCTAACACTATAGGCAATTTAGCATGGCCAATCCACCCTAACCTGCACATCCCTGGGCACTATGGGACAATTTAGCACGGCCAATCCACCCTAACCTGCACATCCCTGGGCACTATGGGACAATTTAGCATGGCCAATCCATCCTAACCTGCACATCCCTGGGCACTATGGGACAATTTAGCACGGCCAATCCACCCTAACCTGCACATCCCTGGGTACTATGGGACAATTTAGCACGGCCAATCCACCCTAACCTGCACATCCCTGGACACTATGGGACAATTTAGCACGGCCAATCCACCCTAACCTGCACATCCCTGGACACTATGGGACAATTTAGCACGGCCAATCCACCCTAACCTGCACATCCCTGGGCACTATGGGACAATTTAGCACGGCCAATCCACCCTAACCTGCACATCCCTGGACACTATGGGACAATTTAGCACGGCCAATCCACCCTAACCTGCACATCCCTGGGCACTATGGGACAATTTAGCATGGCCAATCCATCCTAACCTGCACATCCCTGGGCACTATGGGACAATTTAGCACGGCCAATCCACCCTAACCTGCACATCCCTGGGTACTATGGGACAATTTAGCACGGCCAATCCACCCTAACCTGCACATCCCTGGGTACTATGGGACAATTTAGCACGGCCAATCCACCCTAACCTGCACATCCCTGGGCACTATTGGACAATTTAGCACGGCCAATCCACCCTAACCTGCACATCCCTGGACACTATGGGACAATTTAGCACGGCCAATCCACCCTAACCTGCACATCCCTGGGCACTATGGGACAATTTAGCACGGCCAATCCACCCTAACCTACACATCACTGGGCACTATGGGACAATTTAGCACGGCCAATCCACCCTAACCTGCACATCCCTGGGCACTATGGGACAATTTAGCACGGCCAATCCACCCTAACCTGCACATCCCTGGGCACTATGGGACAATTTAGCACGGCCAATCCACCCTAACCTGCACATCCCTGGGCAGTATGGGACAATTTAGCACGGCCAATCCACCCTAACCTGCACATCCCTGGACAGTATGGGACAATTTAGCACGGCCAATCCACCCTAACCTGCACATCCCTGGGCAGTATGGGACAATTTAGCACGGCCAATCCACCCTAACCTGCACATCCCTGGGCACTATGAAGGGGGGGAAGGCAAATGAGGAAGCTGTTGAAATCCACATTGATCCCGTTTGGTTGCAGGGTCCCAAGGCGGAATATGAAGCGTTCTTCCTCTGGGCATCAGGTGGTAAGGGTTTGGCGGTGGAGGAGGCCCAGGACCTGCATGTCCTTGGCGGAGTGGGAGGGGGGAGTTGAAGTGTTCAGCCACGGGGCGGTGGGGTTGGTGGGTGCGGGTGTCCCACAGATAATCCATGAAACAATCCGCAAAAGCGCGTCCAGTCTCCCCGATGTAGAGGAGACCGCAACGGATGCAGTAGGTGACATTGGGAGAGGTACGAGTAAATTTCTGTTGGATGTGGAAGATCCCTTGGGCCTTGGACAGGGGTAAGGGGAGTGGTGTGGGCGCAGGTTTCGCACTCCCTGGGGTGGCAGGGAAAGGTGCCAGGATTGATTGTTCCTGGTTCCAGGAATGAGTGGCTGTGATGATCAGGATAGGGTGAAGGAGCTGGGATTGTTCTCCGTTGACAGGAGAAGACTGAGGCCGGAGATCTGAGCGAGTGTTGGACAGCAGAGATGGGGTGAAGCTGTTCCCGCTCGTAAAAGGGATTGAGAACAAAAGAGGGGCATAGATTTGAAATGATCTTCAAACGAAGCAAGGGCTTTTCCCACCGAGAGTGGTTAGGGTGTGGAATGCCCTACCTGGAAATGTGGGAAAAGCAGGAAAACGTGCAGATGCCGGAATCCAAGGTGGACAACCAGGAGGCTTGAGGAACACAGTAAGCCAGGTAAGCATCAGGGAGTGGAGATTTCGAGTAGAACCCCTCTTCAAGGTCCCGAAACATTGACATCTCCACCTCCTGACGCTGCCTGGAAATGTGGGGGAGGCAGGTTTGATTGAGGGCGTTGGCTGGTTATTTGGATAGTGCTGGGAAATGGCACCTGGGGGACAGAACAGGTGCAAGCACGATGGGCCCAGTCGCCTGGTTCTACAACATGACCAAAGAGTCGCAACGTCACAGGGTCTGTTGGCATGCTGTCCGACTCTCCTGTCCAGCAGAGGTTTAAGGGTGAGGCGGGGTGGGGGGGGGGGAAGATTTAAAGGAGACCTGAGGGGCAACCTTTTCACAGAGAGGGTGTGGAGCAAACTGCCCGAGGAAGTGGTAGATGCGGGTACACATAACAACATTTGAAAGACTTTTGGATAGGTATGATTCAGTGAACCTTAGACAGGCACTTGCGGTAGGAAGGACTGACACTGGCATTATCTCTCTCTCTCTCTGTAATTGGCATGAAGATTGAGCTGAAAATGTGTTGCTGGTTAAAGCACAGCAGGTCAGGCAGCATCCAAGGAACAGGAAATTCGACGTTTCGGGCCAGAGCCCTTCATCAGGAATGAGGAGAGGGTGCCAGGCAGGCTAAGATAAAAGGTAGGGAGGAGGGACTTGGGGGAGGGGCGATGGAGGTGGGATAGGTGGAAGGAGGTCAAGGTGAGGGTGATAGGCCGGAGTGGGGGTGGGGCGGAGAGGTCAGGAAGAGGATTGCAGGTTAGGAGGGCGGTGCTGAGTTCGAGGGATTCGACTGAGACAAGGTGGGGGGAGGGGAAATGAGGAAGCTGGAGAAATCTGCGTTCATTCCTTGTGGTTGGAGGGTTCCCAGGCGGAAGATGAGGCGCTCCTCCTCCAACCGTCGTGTTGTTATGTTCTGCCAGTGGAGGAGTCCAAGGACCTGCATGTCCTCGGTGGAGTGGGAGGGGGAGTTAAAGTGTTGAGCCACGGGGTGGTTGGGTTGGTTGGTCCGGGCATCCCAGAGGTGTTCCCTGAAGCGTTCCGCAAGTAGGCGGCCTGTCTCCCCAATATAGAGGTGGCTACATCGGGTGCAGCGGAGTCGGCCCGTCTCCCCAAGATTGTGAAGGAAGTTTGCACATTTTGGGAAGAATCAGCAGTCTCGCTCTGCCACAGGATGGGCGACAGCTCCTGCAGCAAGTTAAAGTGGTGCAGTCAGAGCTTCTGGGGTGACCCCCTCCCCCCACTGCTTCCTTCTCTGAAGGTGCTTCTATCTCTCTCTCTCTCTGTCCACACCCTCCCCCAATGAAGACTGTGCCTCTCCTGGCAATAGTCACCCAGACGACAGCACAATCCTTCGCCCTGGTGTTCCTGGTGCTGAGTGGCTTCTTCCTCTACTTCTGTGCCAGCTTCTGGAGTTACCGCAACCCCGCGGCTGAGCAAGCCCGAAGACAGGAGGGAGAGGCGGTGGAAGAGGCGGGCATGCCCATTCCCCATCCCCCGGCTCCAGGGGGCCGAGCCCTGGAGCAGTTGGACGAGGAGCCCCCTTCCCCAGGCCTGGTGAGGTTGCCAGAGCACCGCAGCGGGAGCTCCGAGATTCCACGCTGCATGCTGGCTGCCTGAAGCCATGCTCCCCATCCGGCGACTCCCTCAACCCGGGAGCTGGAGGGCCGGAGTCCGGGGAGTGGGGGAGGAACCATTCCCCCGACTCACCGCAGGAGTGACGCTCTCTTCTCTTCTCGTCCGTCCATACATTCAGTCAGCGTGGGTGGCCCTCATCATAGCCTTGCCCTCTTCCCCCCATCTCCCCACACCTCCCTCTAACCACGTCCCCCATCTCCCCACACCTCTCCCCAACCGTATCACCCATGTCCCCACACCTCACACCAACCATGTCCCCATCTCCCCACACCTCTCCCCAACCATATCACCCATGTCCCCACACCTCCCCCCAACCATGTCCCCCATCTCCCCACACCTCCCCCCCACCATTTCCCCATCTCCCCACACAGCCCTCCAACCATGTCCCCCAACTCCCCACAACTCGCCCTCCACAAGTGTCCCCCATCTCCCCACACCTCTCACCAACTTGTCCCCCATCTCCCCACACCTCCCTCCAACCCCGTCCCCCATCTCCCCACACCTCCCTCCAACCCCGTCCCCCATCTCCCCACACCTCCCTCCAACCCCGTCCCCCATCTCCCCACACCTCCCTCCAACCCCGTCCCCCATCTCCCCACACCTCCCTCCAACCCCGTCCCCCATCTCCCCACACCTCCTCCCAACCATGTCCCCCATCTTCCCACACCTCCCCCCAACTCCATCCCCATCTCCCCACACCTCCCCCCAACCATGACCCCATCTTCCCACACCTCCCCCCAACTCCATCCCCATCTCCCCACACCTCCTCCCAACCGTGTCCCCCATCTCCCCACACCTCCCCCCAACTCCATCCCCATCTCCCCACACCTCCCCCCAACCATGTCCCCCATCTTCCCACACCTCCCCCCAACTCCATCCCCATCTCCCCACACCTCCCCCCAACCATGACCCCATCTTCCCACACCTCCCCCCAACTCCATCCCCATCTCCCCACACCTCCCCCCAACCATGTCCCCCATCTTCCCACACCTCCCCCCAACCGTATCCCCCATCTCCCCACACCTCCCCCCAACCATGTCCCCCATCTCCCCACACCTCCCTCCAACCCCGTCCCCCATCTCCCCACACCTCCTCCCAACCGTGTCCCCCATCTCCCCACACCTCCCCCCAACCATGTCCCCCATCTCCCCACACCTCCCCCCAACTCCATCCCCATCTCCCCACACCTCCCCCCAACCATGTCCCCCATCTTCCCACACCTCCCCCCAACTCCATCCCCATCTCCCCACACCTCCCCCCAACCGTATCCCCCATCTCCCCACACCTCCCTCCAACCGTGTCCCCCATCTCCCCACACCTCCCTCCAACCCCGTCCCCCATCTCCCCATACCTCCACCCAACCGTATCCCCCATCTTCCCACACCTCCCCCAACCATATCCCCATCTCCCCACACCCCGATCCAACTGTGCCCCCCATCTCCCCACACCTCCCGCTAACCATGTCCCCATCTCCCCACACCTCCCTCCAACCTCACCCCCATCTCCCCACACCTCCCCACAACCGTGTCCCCCATTTCCCCACACCTCCCTCCAACCGTGTTCCCCCATCTTCCCACACCTCCCCCCAACTATATCCCGCATCTCCCCACACCTCTCTCCAACCGTGTTCCCCCATCTCCCACACCTCCCCGCAACTATATCCCGCATCTCCCCACACCTCTCTCCAACCGTGTTCCCCCATCTCCCACACCTCCACTCAACTGCATCCTGCCTCCCAGTACTGAGGGAGTGCTGCACTGTCGGAGGGTCAGTACTGAGGGAGTGCCGCACTGTCAGAGGGTCAGTACTGAGGGAGTGCCGCACTGTCGGAGGGTCAGTACTGAGGGAGTGCCGCACTGTCGGAGGGTCAGTACTGAGGGAGTGCCGCACTGTCAGAGGGTCAGAGTATGAAGTGTAGGAGTTGGGAGGTCATGTTGCGGCTGTATAGGACATTGGTGAGGCCACTTTTGGAATATTGCGTGTAATTCTCCCTCCTCTAGGCAGGATGTTGTGAAACTTGAAACGGTTCAGAAAAGATTTCCAAGGATGTTGCCAGGGTTGGAGGGTTTGACGTCTGGTGAGACGTTGAGCAAGCTGGGGCTGTTTTCTATGACTCTACTGACCGAGAGTCCTCAGCTGCTCCTTGTGTGACCTCCTCCACCCATCGTTCCTGTGAGCAGGAAGTTGATTCGGGTTGTCCGGCCTTGTCCTCCCCTGGTGATGCTGGCTTCCCACAATCACATTACCTTCCCGCGGCCCACAGCGTTGTCAGCCTGAACGTGCAGATCCTCCTCCTACAGCCCCCATGGCGCACAGGCTGTGGGATCGAGGGCTAAGGGCGAGTCAGTGACTGAGGGCAGGGGGAGTGGGGGACAGGGGGAGGGAGAGATAGGGAGAGGGAGGGATGGGGTGAAGGAGGGAGTGAGTGACGGGGTGAGGGAGGGATAGGGTGAGGGACGGAGGGAGTGAGTGAGGGACAGAGTGAGGGAGGGAGAGGGAGGGATGGGGTGAAGGAGGGAGTGAGTGACGGGGTGAGGGAGGGATAGGGTGAGGGACGGAGGGAGTGAGTGAGGGACAGAGTGAGGGAGGGAGAGGGAGGGATGGGGTGAAGGAGGGAGTGAGTGACGGGGTGAGGGAGAGAAGGAGTGAGGGAGGGAGTGAGGGATTGACAGGGTGAGGGAGGGAGGGAGGGAGTGAGGGAGGGAGGGAGTGAGGGAGGGAGGGAGTGAGTGACAGGGTGAGGGAGGGAGTGAGTGAGTGACGGGGTGAGGGAGGGAGGGATTGAGTGAGTGACGGGGTGAGGGAGGGAGGGAGGGAGTGACGGGGTGAGGGAGGGAGGGAGGGAGTGAGTGAGTGACGGGGTGAGGGAGGGAGGGAGGGAGTGAGTGAGTGACGGGGTGAGGGAGGGAGGGATTGAGTGAGTGACGGGGTGAGGGAGGGAGGGAGGGAGTGACGGGGTGAGGGAGGGAGGGAGGGAGTGAGTGAGTGACGGGGTGAGGGAGGGAGGGAGGGATTGAGTGAGTGACGGGGTGAGGGAGGGAGGGAGGGAGTGACGGGGTGAGGGAGGGAGGGAGGGAGGGAGTGAGTGAGTGACGGGGTGAGGGAGGGAGGGAGGGAGTGAGTGAGTGACGGGGTGAGGGAGGGAGAGAGAGTGAGGGACGGGTGAGGGAGGGAGGGTGGGAGTGAGTGACGGGGTGAGGGACAGAGTGAGTGAGGGAGTGACGGGATGAAGGAGGGAGTGAGTGAGTGACGGGGTGAGGGAGGGAGGGAGTGAGTGACGGGGTGAGGGAGGGAGAGAGAGAGTGAGTGAGTGACGGGGTGAGGGAGGGAGGGAGTGGGTGAGTAACAGGGTGAGGGAGGGAGTGAGTGAGTGACGGGGTGAGGGAGGGAGAGAGAGTGAGGGACGGGTGAGGGAGGGAGGGTGGGAGTGAGTGACGGGGTGAGGGACAGAGTGAGTGAGGGAGTGACGGGATGAAGGAGGGAGTGAGTGAGTGACGGGGTGAGGGAGGGAGGGAGTGAGTGACGGGGTGAGGGAGGGAGAGAGAGAGTGAGTGAGTGATGGGGTGAGGGAGGGAGGGAGTGAGTGACGGGGTGAGGGACAGAGTGAGTGAGTGACGGGGTGAGTGAGGGAGAGAGGGAGTGAGTGATGGGTGAGGGAGGGAGTGAGTGAGTGACGGGGTGAAGGAGGGAGGGAGAGAGTGAGTGACGGGGTGAGGGACAGAGTGAGTGAGTGACGGGGTGAGGGAGGGAGTGAGAGAGTGACGGGGTGAGGGAGGGAGTGAGTGACGGGGTGAGGGAGGGAGTGAGTGACGGGGTGAGGGACAGAGTGAGTGAGTGACGGGGTGAGGGAGGGAGTGAGTGACGGGGTGAGGGACAGAGTGAGTGAGTGACGGGGTGAGGGAGGGAGTGAGTGACGGGGTGAGGGACAGAGTGAGTGAGTGACGGGGTGAGGGAGGGAGTGAGTGACGGGGTGAGGGAGGGAGTGAGTGAGTGACGGGGTGAAGGAGGGAGGGAGTGAGTGACGGGGTGAGGGAGAGAGAGAGAGTGAGTGAGTGACGGGGTGAGGGAGGGAGGGAGTGAGTGACGGGGTGAGGGAGAGAGAGAGAGTGAGTGAGTGACGGGGTGAGGGAGGGAGGGAGTGAGTGACGGGGTGAGGGAGAGAGAGAGAGTGAGTGAGTGACGGGGTGAGGGAGGGAGGGAGTGGGTGAGTAACAGGGTGAGGGAGGGAGTGAGTGAGTGACGGGGTGAGGGAGGGAGGGAGTGGGTGACGGGGTGAGGGAGGCAGTGAGAGAGTGACGGGGTGAGGGAGGGAGGGAGTGAGTGATGGGGTGAGGGAGGGAGGGAGTGGGTGAGTGACGGGGTGAGGGAGGGAGGGAGTGAGTGAGTGACGGGGTGAGGGAGGGAGGGAGTGGGTGAGTGACGGGGTGAGGGAGGGAGTGAGTGAGTGACGGGGTGAGGGAGGGAGGGAGTGAGTGACGGGGTGAGGGAGGGAGGGAGTGGGTGAGGTTGAGTCAGTTGCTGGCAGCTTTCCGAGATGATGTTACTGACAGGGTGCCTAACCTACAGGGTCAGTGTGAGGTACAGCGTGGGTGCTCCGAGCCTGTGTGTCTGAATCCCAGCACCTCACGCCCTGCCACCTCTGAGAACGTGTCTTGTCGTTGGCAAACCAGTGTGCTACCTAAATGCAGTCCTCTCTGGCCATCCTGTCTGTCCCTGAGCTCTACAATCTCTGACATCAGCTCCTTGTGTGTTCGGTTGGAGGTGCCCAGTTTAACTGAATATTAATCTTGCCGAGCCTATTACACCTGACTATTTATAGCATCCAAATGAGCCTGTGTCAGGAAGGGAGTAATCTCTCAAAGTATCCCCCAGTCTGATATCTGCACTGACAGGGTGTGTGTGCAGATCCTGTCTTCAAATAGACACTCACTGCTGTCTAACTGTCTGACTGCACTAAGCCGGGGAAGCCAGGACAGAAGCAGACATGGTACAGGAGGGGACGTGCGTGTTGTGGCAGTCGCAGCATGAGACTCTCAGTGATCCCGCAAAACACAAATCAGCGTTTTTTCTTGTTTCTTGTGGCTCACTGTCCAAAGTGGGACAGGCCATGACACGGAGAGTCTCTGTCTCTCTCTCTCGCTCCCTCTCTCTCTCTGTCTCTCTCTCTCTCTCCCCCCCTCTGTCTCTCTCGCTCCCCCTCCCTCACTCTCCCCCTCCCTCTGTATCTAATCCTGGACACTATGGGACAATTTAGCACGGCCAATCCACCCAAACCTGCACATCCCTGGACACTATGGGACAATTTAGCACGACCATTCCACCCTAACCTGCACATCCCTGGGCACTATGGGACAATTTAGCACGGCCAATCCACCCTAACCTGCACATCCCTGGGCGCTATGGGACAATTTAGCACGGCCAATCCACCCGAACCTGCACATCCCTGGACACTATGGGACAATTTAGCACGGCCAATCCACCCTAACCTGCACATCCCTGGACACTATGGGACAATTTAGCACGGCCAATCCATCCTAACCTGCACATCCCTGTACACTATGGGACAATTTAGCACGGCCAATCCACCCTAACCTGCACATCCCTGGGCGCTATGGGACAATTTAGCATGGCCAATCCACCCTAACCTGCACATCCCTGGGCACTATGGGACAATTTAGCACGGCCAATCCACCCTAACCTGCACATCCTGGACACTATGGGACAATTTAGCATGGCCAATCCACCCTAACCTGCACATCACTGGGCACTATGGGACAATTTAGCATGGCCAATCCACCTTAACCTGCACATCCCTGGGCACTTTGGGACAATTTAGCATGGCCAATCCACCCTAACCTGCACACCCCTGGGCACTATGGGACAATTTAGCACGGCCAATCCACCCTAACCTGCACATCCTGGACACTATGGGACAATTGAGCATGGCCAATCCACCCTAACCTGCACATCCCTGGGCACTATGGGGCAACGTAGTATGGCCAATCCAACCTAACCTGCACATCCCTGGACACTAAGGGACAATTTAGCACGACCATTCCACCCTAACCTGCACATCCCTGGGCACTATGGAACAATTTAGCACGGCCAATCCACCCTAACCTGCACACACCTGGGCACTATGGGACAATTTAGCACGGCCAATCCACCCTAACCTGCACATCCCTGGACACTATGGGACAATTTAGCACGGCCAATCCACCCTAACCTGCTCATCTCTGTACACTATGGGACAATTTAGCACGGCCAATCCACCCTAACCTGCACATCCCTGGGCGCGATGGGACAATTTAGCATGGCCAATCCACCCTAACCTGCACATCCCTGGGCACTATGGGACAATTTAGCACGGCTAATCCACCCTAACCTGCACATCCCTGGGCACTATGGGACAATTTAGCACGGCCAATCCACCCTAACCTGCACATCCCTGGGCACTATGGGACAATTTAGCACGGCCAATCCACCCTAACCTGCACATCCCTGGACACTATGGGACAATTTAGCACGGCCAATCCACCCTAACCTGCTCATCCCTGTACACTATGGGACAATTTAGCACGGCCAATCCACCCTAACCTGCACATCCCTGGGCGCTATGGGACAATTTAGCATGGCCAATCCACCCTAACCTGCACATCCCTGGGCACTATGGGACAATTTAGCATGGCCAATCCACCCTAACCTGCACATCCCTGGGCATTGTGGGACAATTTAGCACGGCCTATCCACCCTAACCTGCACATCCATGTACACTATGGGACAATTTAGCACGGCCAATCCACCCTAACCTGCACATCCCTGGGTACTATGGGACAATTTAGCCCGGCCTATCCACTCTAACCTGCATATCTCTGGGCACTATGGGGCAATTTAGCACGGCCAATCCACCCTAACCTGCTCATCCCTGGGCACTATGGGACAATGTAGCACGGCCAATCCACCCTAACCTGCACATGCCTGGGCACTGTGGGACAATTTAGCATGGCCAATCCACCCTAACCTGCACACCCCTGGGCACTATAGGGCAATTTAGCAAGGCCAATCCACCCTAACCTGCTCATCCCTGGGCACTATGGGACAATTTAGCACGGCCAATCCACCCTAACCTGCACATGCCTGGGCACTATGGGACAATTTAGCACGGCCAATCCACCCTAACCTGCTCATCCCTGGGCACTATGGGGCAATTTAGCACGGCCTATCCACCCTAACCTGCACATCCCTGGGCACTATGGGACAATTTAGCATGGCCAATCCACCCTAACCTGCACATCCCTGGACACTATGGGACAATTTAGCACGGCCAATCCACCCTAACCTGCTCATCCCTGTACACTATGGGACAATTTAGCACGGCCAATCCACCCTAACCTGCACATCCCTGGGCGCTATGGGACAATTTAGCATGGCCAATCCACCCTAACCTGCACATCCCTGGGCACTATGGGACAATTTAGCATGGCCAATCCACCCTAACCTGCACATCCCTGGGCATTGTGGGACAATTTAGCACGGCCTATCCACCCTAACCTGCACATCCATGTACACTATGGGACAATTTAGCACGGCCAATCCACCCTAACCTGCACATCCCTGGGTACTATGGGACAATTTAGCCCGGCCTATCCACTCTAACCTGCATATCTCTGGGCACTATGGGGCAATTTAGCACGGCCAATCCACCCTAACCTGCTCATCCCTGGGCACTATGGGACAATGTAGCACGGCCAATCCACCCTAACCTGCACATGCCTGGGCACTGTGGGACAATTTAGCATGGCCAATCCACCCTAACCTGCACACCCCTGGGCACTATAGGGCAATTTAGCAAGGCCAATCCACCCTAACCTGCTCATCCCTGGGCACTATGGGACAATTTAGCACGGCCAATCCACCCTAACCTGCACATGCCTGGGCACTATGGGACAATTTAGCACGGCCAATCCACCCTAACCTGCTCATCCCTGGGCACTATGGGGCAATTTAGCACGGCCTATCCACCCTAACCTGCACATCCCTGGGCACTATGGGACAATTTAGCATGGCCAATCCACCCTAACCTGCACATCCCTGGGCACTATAGGACAATTTAGCACGGCCAATCCACCCTAACCTGCACATCCCTGGGCACTATTGGACAATTTAGCATGGCCAATCCACCCTAACTTGTACATCCCTGGGCACTATTGGACAATTTAGCATGGCCAATCCACCCTAACCTGTACATCCCTGGGCACTATTGGACAATTTAGCACGGCCAATCCACCCTAACCTGTACATCCCTGGGCACTATTGGACAATTTAGCATGGCCAATCCACCCTAACCTGCACATCCCTGGGCACTATGGGACAATTTAGCATGGCCAATCCACCCTAACCTGTACATCCCTGGGCACTATTGGACAATTTAGCATGGCCAATCCACCCTAACCTGTACATCCCTGGGCACTATTGGACAATTTAGCATGGCCAATCCACCCTAACCTGTACATCCCTGGGCACTATTGGACAATTTAGCATGGCCAATCCACCCTAACCTGTACATCCCTGGGCACTATTGGACAATTTAGCATGGCCAATCCACCCTAACCTGCACATCCCTGGGCACTATTGGACAATTTAGCATGGCCAATCCACCCTAACCTGCACATCCCTGGGCACTATGGGACAATTTAGCATGGCCAATCCACCCTAACCTGCACATCACTGGGTACTATGGGACAATTTAGCATGGCCAATCCACCCTAACCTGCACACCCCTGGGCACTATGGGACAATTTAGCATGGCCAATCCACCCTAACCTGCACATCTTGGACACTATGGGACAATTTAGCATGGCCAATCCACCCTAACCTGCACATCCCTGGGTATTATGGGGCAACGTAGTATGGCCAATCCACCCTAACCTGCACACCCCTGGGCACCATGGGACAATTTAGCACGGCCAATCCACCCTAACCTGCACGTCCCTAGACACTATGGGACAATTTAGCACGGCCAATCCACCCTAACCTGCACATCCCTGGGCATTGTGGGACAATTTAGCATGGCCTATCCACCCTAACCTGCACATCCATGTACACTATGGGACAATTTAGCACGGCCAATCCACCCTAACCTGCACATCCCTGGGTACTATGGGACAATTTAGCCCGGCCTATCCACTCTAACCTGCATATCTCTGGGCACTATGGGGCAATTTAGCACGGCCAATCCACCCTAACCTGCTCATCCCTGGGCACTATGGGACAATGTAGCACGGCCAATCCACCCTAACCTGCACATGCCTGGGCACTGTGGGACAATTTAGCATGGCCAATCCATCCTAACCTGCACACCCCTGGGCACTATGGGGCAATTTAGCAAGGCCAATCCACCCTAACCTGCTCATCCCTGGGCACTATGGGACAATTTAGCATGGCCAATCCACCCTAACCTGCACATGCCTGGGCACTATGGGACAATTTAGCACGGCCAATCCACCCTAACCTGCTCATCCCTGGGCACTATGGGGCAATTTAGCACGGCCTATCCACCCTAACCTGCCCATCCCTGGGCACTATTGGACAATTTAGCATGGCCAATCCACCCTAACCTGCACATCCCTGGGCACTATTGGACAATTTAGCATGGCCAATCCACCCTAACCTGCACATCCCTGGGCACTATTGGACAATTTAGCATGGCCAATCCACCCTAACCTGCACATCCCTGGGCACTATGGGACAATTTAGCATGGCCAATCCACCCTAACCTGTACATCCCTGGGCACTATTGGACAATTTAGCATGGCCAATCCACCCTAACCTGTACATCCCTGGGCACTATTGGACAATTTAGCATGGCCAATCCACCCTAACCTGCACATCCCTGGGCACTATGGGACAATTTAGCATGGCCAATCCACCCTAACCTGTACATCCCTGTGCACTATTGGACAATTTAGCATGGCCAATCCATCCTAACCTAAACATCCCTGGGCACTATTGGACAATTTAGCACGGCCAATCCACCCTAACCTGTACATCCCTGGGCACTATGGGACAATTTAGCATGGCCAATCCACCCTAACCTGCACATCCCTGGGCACTATTGGACAATTTAGCATGGCCAATCCACCCTAACCTGCACATCCCTGGGCACTATGGGACAATTTAGCATGGCCAATCCACCCTAACCTGCACATCCCTGGGCACTATGGGACAATTTAGCATGGCCAATCCACCCTAACCTGTACATCCCTGGGCACTATTGGACAATTTAGCATGGCCAATCCACCCTAACCTGCACATCCCTGGGCACTATTGGACAATTTAGCATGGCCAATCCACCCTAACCTGCACATCCCTGGGCACTATTGGACAATTTAGCATGGCCAATCCACCCTAACCTGCACATCCCTGGGCACTATTGGACAATTTAGCATGGCCAATCCACCCTAACCTGCACATCCCTGGGCACTATTGGACAATTTAGCATGGCCAATCCACCCTAACCTGCACATCCCTGGGCACTATTGGACAATTTAGCATGGCCAATCCACCCTAACCTGCACATCCCTGGGCACTATTGGACAATTTAGCATGGCCAATCCACCCTAACCTGCACATCCCTGGGCACTATTGGACAATTTAGCATGGCCAATCCACCCTAACCTGTACATCCCTGGGCACTATTGGACAATTTAGCATGGCCAATCCACCCTAACCTGTACATCCCTGGGCACTATTGGACAATTTAGCATGGCCAATCCACCCTAACCTGCACATCCCTGGGCACTATGGGACAATTTAGCATGGCCAATCCACCCTAACCTGTACATCCCTGTGCACTATTGGACAATTTAGCATGGCCAATCCATCCTAACCTAAACATCCCTGGGCACTATTGGACAATTTAGCACGGCCAATCCACCCTAACCTGTACATCCCTGGGCACTATGGGACAATTTAGCATGGCCAATCCACCCTAACCTGCACATCCCTGGGCACTATTGGACAATTTAGCATGGCCAATCCACCCTAACCTGCACATCCCTGGGCACTATGGGACAATTTAGCATGGTCAATCCACCCTAACCTGCACATCCCTGGGCACTATGGGACAATTTAGCATGGCCAATCCACCCTAACCTGTACATCCCTGGGCACTATTGGACAATTTAGCATGGCCAATCCACCCTAACCTAAACATCCCTGGGCGCTATTGGACAATTTATCATGGCCAATCCACCCTAACCTGTACATCCCTGGGCACTATTGGACAATTTAGCATGGCCAATCCACCCTAACCTGCACATCCCTGGGCACTATGGGACAATTTAGCATGGCCAATCCACCCTAACCTGCACATCCCTGGGCACTATGGGACCATTTAGCATGGCCAATCCACCCTAACCTGTACATCCCTGGGCACTATTGGACAATTTAGCATGGCCAATCCACCCTAACCTAAACATCTTTGGATTGTGGTAGAAAACCCCACGCAGACACAGTGGGGAGAATGTGCAAACTCCTCACAGACAATTTAGCACAGCCTGAGTGTGGGATCGAACCTGGGTCCCCGGCGCTGTGAGGCAGCAGCGTTAACCACTGAGTCACTGTATATTGACTCTTCACTCTCCCCACTATTGGCCCGTGGTCCCTGAGCTCTGGAAATCCATTCCCAATCCTTTCTGGAATGTCTCTGCTCCCTTAAGATGCTCCTGAGAAAGTGAGACCTTCGGCTGAACTCCCAGAGGTCAGTGTCTGGCTGGAACATTTCTGCATTCAGGAATACATGAACAAGTGTGTGTCGATCCTCATACATGGTAACAGAGGCAGTGTTTGTTCCTCTCCCCGCTGCACAGCGCACTGTGGCACACACACACAGACACACACACTCACACTCCCCACACACACACACATACACACTCATACACATACACACTCATACATATAGACACACACATACATGCACACACACACACACGCACACATACTCACTCCCCACATACACACTCATACACACACACACACATACTCACACATACACTCCCCACACACACACACACACACGCACACTCACACACACATACTCACTCCCCACACACTCACACACTCATACACATACACACTCACACACACATACTCACTCCCCACATACACACTCATACACACACACACGCACACATACTCACTCCCCACATACACACTCATACACACACACACACATGCACATACACACACACGGACTCACACACACATACTCACACATACACTCCCCACACACACACACACACACACATACTCACTCCCCATACACTCACACACATACACTCCCCACACACACACACTCACTCGTCACACACTACACACACACACACACTCACTCCCCACACACTCACACACACACACACATACACGTACGCACACACACATATACTCCCCGCACACAAACTCACACACACATACACTGCCCACACACACAAACACACACACTCCTCACACACTCACACACGCACACACACGCACTCACACACACACACTCACTCCCCAAACTCACACATACACACGTACTCACACACACACACTCATACACATACACGCATATGCACACTCACACACATTCACACACACACCACACACGTACACGTGCTCACACACACACACACTCACTCCCCACACACTCACACACATGCACATTCACACACTCCCCACACACACACATTCACACTCACACACACACTCAAACACATGCACACACACACACACTCACACATACACTCCCCACACATACGCACACGCTCACACACATATACATACACACTCACACATACACACTCACACACACACATACACACACACACATACACACTCACACACACACATACACACACTCACACATACACACACTCCCTACACACACACCCACACACACACTCCCCACACACATATACACGTACACACAACCACACACACACACACTCACTCCCCACACACTCACACACATGCACATTCACACACTCCCCACACACACACATTCACACTCACACACACACTCAAACACATGCACACACACACACACTCACACATACACTCCCCACACATACGCACACGCTCACACACATATACATACACACTCACACATACACACTCACACACACACATACACACACACACATACACACTCACACACACACATACACACACTCACACATACACACACTCCCTACACACACACCCACACACACACTCCCCACACACATATACACGTACACACAACCACACACACATACACTCCCCACACGCACACACACACACTCCCCATGCACATGCACATGCACACACACACAATCATTCCCACACACTTACATTCCCCATGCACACATACACATACACTCCCCTTGCACACACACATACACATGCACACACATACACAGACACTCCCCACACACTCACACACATACACACCCACACACACGTACACACACCCACATACAAATGCACACACATCTCACACACACACACGTACACACACAAATACATATGTACACACACATATACACACAAAAAGACATGTAAACACACACGCATGCACATGCACGCGCACATACACACACACACGCACATGCATGTACACAGACACACACGCACACACTCACGCATACATACACACACGTACACACGCACGTATACAGACACACACATACGCACACACACGCACGCATGTACACACACACATACACACGTGAGCTGACATCCACAATCCGTGCTGACACAAGGAGAAACTCTGTGATTAGTAAGCTAATACCGCCTTATCCAGCTCTCACCTCGGTGGGAGGCGTAGGGAGCAACCAACAGAGTAGCTCAGACCGGGAACGGGATACTGGACAGAGTGGGAATCGATTCCAAGACCCACCCAGCAGACAAGGAAGGTGAGCCCCTGTGGTTCTCTCTATGGCATAAACTGGGGGATAACCCGACTGATCCCAGCCACCGAAGTGACTGAAAGACTGGGGCCGGTGAGAGTTACTTTGGCAGCACCCTCTTTTAGCGTTGACCAAGTGGTGCTGGGCACCAGGAGGACACACAGGGGATGCAAAAGATGGATCTTGGAAGGTGGTAGGTAGACCAAAATAGATAGGACCCAGAGTTCCGTGCGAACAAACAAGGTTGACGTGTTGCAGAGCCGTGATAAGGTTCTCAGCTCGGGACTGGGAAGCTGCACCCAGTGCCAGTTTTGAGGCTCCAGGTGGGAGGTGAGGGTCCCCGTGTTGGGGAGATTGACCAGAACGGGCCCAGGAGATGAGAGATTTAAGACGCAAGGTCAACGGTGAGAGACACAGGGGCCATTCTCCTCACAGCAAAGGAGATAGAGAGGGGAGATTTAACCAAGGTGGTTACACTGGTACTGACCGAGCAACGGACTGTCAGACGGTCAGTGCTGAGGGAGTGCCGCACTGTCAGAGGGTCAGTGCTGAGAGAGTGCCGCACTGTCGGAGGGTCAGTACTGATGGAGCAACGGACTGTCAGACGGTCAGTACTGAGGGAGTGCCGCACTGTCAGAGGGTCAGTACTGAGAGAGTGCCGCACTGTCGGAGGGTCAGTACTGAGAGAGTGCCGCACTGTCAGAGGGTCAGTACTGAGGGAGTGCCGCACTGTCGGAGGGTCAGTGCTGAGAGAGTGCCGCACTGTCGGAGGGTCAGTACGGAGGGATCCATTGGGATTAGTGGGAATATGCCTGTCCGTGCAGTTTAACCTGAGACTGTGCTGTCGTCAGTTGGCTTCTGTTCTGGTTACTGTCTGACCTGCTGAAAACTGGGCAGTGTGTGAATGGAATAGTGAATTCACCAGGGTCCCAAATGGGTGCTGTCCTTCCAGAGAGTGGTTCATGGTGGGGGGTTTACCGGACGGTCAGAGGGTCAGAGGCTGAGTAGGAGAGTCCTTCGTGGTCCCCTCAGCTGGTGTGGGAATTGACCCTGCGCTGTTAGTGTCACACTGCATCGTAAACTAGCCCTCCATCGAGAAACCATCCTTCTCGATGATGATTACAATCCGACAGCATTTTCTGAACTATCTCCTGATGTAATTTCCATTCCCCCTTCTCTTCCTCCATAGCGTTATCCAACAAATCTCTGCCTCCCAACACTGCCTCAGTCTACCTCTCTAATACCCTCCAACTCGGCCTCTCTAATAGCCCCCAACTCTGTCTCTAAATTCCCCTCCCCAAATCTATCTCTAAACCTCCTGCACTCTCCCTCTGAATCCCCCAATTCTATCTCTGAAACCTCCCTATTTCCCTCTTAAAACCACAAACTCTGCATCTCTAAACCCCCCAACTCTGTCTCTAAACCCCCCAACTCTGTCTCTAAACCCCCCAACTCTGTCTCTAAACTCCCCCAACTCTGTCTCTAAACCCCCCCAACTCTGTCTCTAAATGCCCCAACTCTGTCTCTATACACCCCCCAACTCTGTCTCTATACTCCCCCCAACTCTGTCTCTAAACCCCCTCAACTTTGTCTCTAAACCCCCCCAACTCTGTCTCTAAACCCCCCAACTCTGTCTCTAAACGCCCCAACTCTGTCTCTAAACGCCCCAACTCTGTCTCTATACACCCCCCAACTCTGTCTCTAAACCCCCCCAACTCTGTCTCTATACACCCCCCAACTCTGTCTCTAAATCCCCCAACTCTGTCTCTAAACCCCCCAACTCTGTCTCTAAACGCCCCAACTCTGTCTCTATACACCCCCCAACTCTGTCTCTAAATCCCCCAACTCTGTCTCTAAACCCCCTCAACTTTGTCTCTAAACCCCCCAACTCTGTCTCTAAATCCCCCCAACTCTGTCTCTAAACGCCCCAACTCTGTCTCTATACACCCCCCAACTCTGTCTCTATACACCCCCCAACTCTGTCTCTAAACCCCCCAACTCTGTCTCTATACACCCCCCAACTCTGTCTCTATACTCCCCCCAACTCTGTCTCTATACACCCCCCAACTCTGTCTCTAAACCCCCCCAACTCTGTCTCTATACACCCCCCAACTCTGTCTCTATACACCCCCCAACTCTGTCTCTAAACCCCCCAACTCTGTCTCTAAACGCCCCAACTCTGTCTCTATACTCCCCCCAACTCTGTCTCTATACTCCCCCCCAACTCTGTCTCTAAACCCCCCCAACTCTGTCTCTAAACCCCCCAACTCTGTCTCTATACACCCCCCCACTCTGTCTCTAAACCCCCCCACCTCTGTCTCTATACTCCCCCCAACTCTGTCTCTAAACCCCCCAACTCTGTCTCTAAACCCCCTCAACTTTGTCTCTAAACCCCCCAACTCTGTCTCTATACTCCCCCCAACTCCGTCTCTATACCCCCCCACCTCTGTCTCTATACTCCCCCCAACTCTGTCTCTAAACGCCCCGACTCTGTCTCTAAATCCCCCCAACTCTGTCTCTAAACCCCCCCAACTCTGTCTCTAAACGCCCCAACTCTGTCTCTAAATCCCCCCAACTCTGTCTCTAAACCCCCCAACTCTGTCTCTAAACTCCCCCAACTCTGTCTCTATACCCCCCCCACCTCTGTCTCTATACTCCCCCCAACTCTGTCTCTAAACCCCCCAACTCTGTCTCTAAACCCCCCAACTCTGTCTCTAAATCCCCCCAACTCTGTCTCTAAACGCCCCAACTCTGTCTCTATACTCCCCCCAACTCTGTCTCTAAACCCCCTCAACTCTGTCTCTAAACCCCCCCCGACTCTGTCTCTAAACTCCCCCCAACTCTGTCTCTAAATCCCCCCAACTCTGTCTCTAAACCCTCATCAACTCTGCCTCTCAAGTACCCTCAACTCTACCTCCCAAACCCTCTACCCCACACCCGACTCTACGTCTCAAACATCCTCAATTCTGCATCCCTAACTGGCCTTCCTCCCTCTCCATCTTGCTCCCATTTGGTGGGGTACATGCATGAGAAGGGGTTAGAGGGATATGGGCCAAGTGCTGGTAAACGGGACTAGATCGGGTTAGGATATCTGGTCGGCGTGGACGAGTTGGGCTGAAGGGCCTGTTTCTGTGCTGTATGACTCTTAAACCAAAGGGCAATAATGAGGGGGGCATAACTTTAACACGAGAGGTTTGGAGGGGACTTGAGGGGACAGAACATCTCCCAGAGAGGGATGGAGATCTCAAAGGCACTGCCTGGGAGAGTAGTTGAGGTAGAAAATGTGACGGCCTTTAAAAAGTACTTTAACAGTCAAGGCCTTTGGGCCTAGTGCAGGATGGGGGTGAGGTGAAAGGACGTAGATTGAGAGTATTATTGATGCTGGAGACTCAACGGACTTGAGTATAAAACAGAGATGTCTTCTGAGGCTCTGTAGAGCTCTGACCAGACCACATTTGGAATATTGTGCGCAGTTTTTGGGCCCCATATCTCAGGGAGGATGGACTGGTCTGGAGCAGGTTCAGAGGAGGTTCACGAGAACGGTCCCAGGAATGAAAAGTTTAACATATGAAGATTCTAGGTCTATACTCAATGGAGTTTAGAAGGATATGGGGGGAATCTAATTGAAACATACAGAATACCGAATGGCCTAGATGTTGAGAAGATGTTTCCATTGGTCGGAGAGACTAGGAGCCAAGGACATAGAGTGAATCAGAGATTCCCTACAGTGCGGAAACTGACCCTTCGGCCCAACAAGTCCACACTGACCCTCAGAAGAGTAATCCATCCATTCCCCTACCCTATTATGCTGCATTTACTCCTGACTAAAGAACCTAACCTGCTCATCCCTGGGCACTATGGGACAATTTAGCACGGCCAATCCACCCTAACCTGCACATCCCTGGGCCCTATGGGACAATTTAGCATGGCAAATCCACCCTAACCTGCACATCCCTGGGCATTGTGGGACAATTTAGCATGGCCAATCCACCCTAACCTGCACATCCCTGGGTACTATGGGGCAACGTAGTATGGCCAATCCACCCTAACCTGCACACCCCTGGGCACCATGGGACAATTTAGCACGGCCAATCCACCCTAACCTGCACGTCCCTAGACACTATGGGACAATTTAGCACGGCCAATCCACCCTAACCTGCACATCCCTGGGCATTGTGGGACAATTTAGCATGGCCAATCCACCCTAACCTGCACATCCATGTACACTATGGGACAATTTAGCACGGCCAATCCACCCTAACCTGCACATCCCTGGGTACTATGGGACAATTTAGCCCGGCCTATCCACTCTAACCTGCATATCTCTGGGCACTATGGGGCAATTTAGCACGGCCAATCCACCCTAACCTGCTCATCCCTGGGCACTATGGGACAATGTAGCACGGCCAATCCACCCTAACCTGCACATGCCTGGGCACTGTGGGACAATTTAGCATGGCCAATCCACCCTAACCTGCACACCCCTGGGCACTATGCGGCAATTTAGCAAGGCCAATCCACCCTAACCTGCTCATCCCTGGGCACTATGGGACAATTCAGCACGGCCAATCCACCCTAACCTGCACATGCCTGGGCACTATGGGACAATTTAGCACGGCCAATCCACCCTAACCTGCTCATCCCTGGGCACTATGGGGCAATTTAGCACGGCCTATCCACCCTAACCTGCACATCCCTGGGCACTATGGGACAATTTAGCATGGCTAATCCACCCTAACCTGCACATCCCTGGGCACTATAGGACAATTTAGCACGGCCAATCCACCCTAACTTGTACATCCCTGGGCACTATTGGACAATTTAGCATGGCCAATCCACCCTAACCTGTACATCCCTGGGCACTATTGGACAATTTAGCATGGCCAATCCACCCTAACCTGTACATCCCTGGGCACCATGGGACAATTTAGCATGGCCAATCCACCCTAACCTAAACATCCCTGGGCACTATTGGACAATTTAGCATGGCCAATCCACCCTAACCTGTACATCCCTGGGCACTATTGGACAATTTAGCATGGCCAATCCACCCTAACCTGTACATCCCTGGGCACTATTGGACAATTTAGCATGGCCAATCCACCCTAACCTGCACATCCCTGGGCACTATGGGACAATTTAGCATGGCCAATCCACCCTAACCTGTACATCCCTGTGCACTATTGGACAATTTAGCATGGCCAATCCATCCTAACCTAAACATCCCTGGGCACTATTGGACAATTTAGCACGGCCAATCCACCATAACCTAAACATCCCTGGGCACTATTGGACAATTTAGCATGGCCAATCCACCCTAACCTGCACATCCCTGGGCACTATGGGACAATTTAGCATGGCCAATCCACCCTAACCTGTACATCCCTGGGCACTATTGGACAATTTAGCATGGCCAATCCACCCTAACCTGCACATCCCTGGGCACTATTGGACAATTTAGCATGGCCAATGCACCCTAACCTGCACATCCCTGGGCACTATGGGACAATTTAGCATGGCCAATCCACCCTAACCTGCTCATCCCTGGACACTATGGGACAATTTAGCACGGCCAATCCACCCTAACCTGTACATCCCTGGGCACTATTGGACAATTTAGCATGGCCAATCCACCCTAACCTGCACATCCCAGGGCAATATGGGACAATTTAGCATGGCCAATCCACCCTAACCTGCACATCCCTGGGCACCATGGGACAATTTAGCACGGCCAATCCACCCTAACCTGCACAATCTTGGACACTATGGGACAATTTAGCACGGCCAATCCACCCTAACCTGCACATCCCTGGGCACTATGGGACAATTTAGCACGGCCAATCCACCCTAACCTGCACAATCTTGGACACTATGGGACAATTTAGCACGGCCAATCCACCCTAACCTGCACATCCCAGGGCAATATGGGACAATTTAGCACGGCCAATCCACCCTAACCTGCACATCATTGGACTGTGGGAGGAAACCAGAGCACCCGGAGGAAACCCCACGCAGACACGAGGAGAATGTGCAAATTCTACACGGCTGTTTGCCTGAGGCTAGAATCGAACCCGGGTCCCTGGTGCTGGGAGGCAGCAGTGCTAACCACTGAGCCATCATGCTGCCCACAAAGGGAAGATCTTTTAGAACAAAGATAAGGAGAAACATCTTCAACCAGAGAGTGGTGAATCTAGGAATTCACTGCCACAGAAGGCTGAGTATATTTAAGACAGAGATGGATAGGTCCTTGAGTATCAACAGGATCAAGGATTACCGTGAGAATGGGATTGAGGAACTTATCAGCCGTGATTAAATGAAGGAGCAGACTAGATGGGCTGAATGGCCTAATTTCTGCTCCTATGTCTTACGGACCTCCTCTGTACAGTACGGTTGTCTGATTCTCTCTCCTCGTTTCAGTGAGCGGCAGCCATGTTGTCTGATACTCTCTCCTTGTTTCAGTGAGCAGCGGCCATGTTGTCTGATATTGTTTCAGTGAGCGGCGGCCATGTTGTCTGATATTCTCTCCTCGTTTCAGTGTGTGGTGGCCATGTTGTCTGATACTCTCTCCTCGTTTCAGTGAGCAGCGGCCATGTTGTCTGATACTGTTTCCGTGAGCAGCGGCCATGTTGTCTGATACTATTTCCGTGAGAGGCGGCCATGTTGTCTGATGCTCTCTCCTCGTTTCAGTGTGTGTTGGCCATGTTGCCTGATTCTCTCTCCTTGTTTCAGTGAGCGGCGGCCATGTTCCTCTCGTCCCTCTTCGACTGGAGTGAGCGTTGCTCAACCCTGGCTCCCCGCAGCGAGGAGGAGCTGGTCACCAACACGCTGACCCTGGAGCTCAGCGCGCAGCTGAAGCGGGCCGAGAAGATGCACCGGGAGCGGGCGGTGGAGTGCAAGCGCTTGAAGCAGGGGGTGGACTACAGCTGGCTCATGGCCCAGCCCAAGCTCGGCTACCAGATACCCCCCGGGGAGCAGCTGGAGCTGCAGGAGCTGTGCTCCAAGATCAAGCCCTCCCAGTGTGGGCCTCTCATTCTCAGGTAGGCCAGGGTGCTGGAGTAGGCCACTGAGCCCTGTCGCACCTGCTCTGTCATGATCGTCTTGAGAAGATTAGAGGGGCTGAATGGCCGATTTGTCCGTCTCTCGACCTGGAAAGGCCCTGTCCCTGTCGCTGTGTAGGGGAGATAAATTCCACAGACTAGCTTCCTCTTCCCAACCTCAGAACATTCCAGCGCAGTACAGGCCCTTTGGCCCTCGATGTTGCGCCGACCCGTGAAACCAATCTGAAGCCCATCTAACCTACACTATTCCATTATCATCCATATGTTTATTCAATAACCATTTAAATGCCCTTAAACTTGGCGAGTCTCCTACTGTTCCAGACAATGCATCCTACGCCCTACTACTCTCTGAGTAAAGAAGCTATCTCTGACATCTGTACCACCCCTCAATTTAAACCTCTGTCCCCTCGTGCTAGCCATCACCATCTGAGGAAAAAGGCTCTCCCTGTCCACCTGATCTAACCCTCTGATTATCTTAAATGTCTCAATTAAGTCACCTCTCAACCTTCTTCTCCCTAACAGCCTCAAGTCCCTCAGCCTTTCCTCATAAGGCCTTCCCTCCATACCAGGCAACATCCTGGTAAATCTCCTCGGAACCCTTTCCAAAGCTTCCACATCCTTCCTACAATACGATGGACCAGGACTGTATGCAATACTCCAAGTGCGGCCGCACCAGAGTTTTGTACAGGGGCAGCGTGGCCTCATGGCTCCGAAACTCAATCCCTCTACCGATAAAAGCTAACACACCGTAACGCCTTCTTAACAACCCTGTCAACCTGGGTGGCAACTTGCAGGGAAATCTAAGAGCAAATCAGCCCTCGGTCTCTCTCTCTCTCATAAATAGGAGGCACTGTATTTTCAACTGGTTTCCCCTGGTTCTGAAGGGAACATCCTCTCAGGGTTTACCCATAGGATTTTGGATGTTTCCTTAAGGCCATCCCTTTTGCGTCTAAGCTCCAATGGGTATTGCCATCAGCAAAGTGTGCCAATGCTTGATCCTCACTGTACACCTAGGGCCATTTCAAATGTTAAAGATTCCGCCAAATTTCTATACATCCTCAGCGCTCCTTTCTGATGCGCTTCGGTGAACAGTGACCCTTCGTCCGGTTTCAGCACTTACACGGTTCATTACTCCACAGGATTTGATGCGGTGTCTCGTTTGTTATGTCTGAATTCTTTTTTCATCCCTTTATTTCTCAACTCTTTCAGCCCTTCGCCAGTGTGGGAGGGGACGTTGGGTTTGCTCCGTGTTTCAAATGCTGGTTTAGGGCAGCAGGGCAGCTCTACATAGGCCCACATCCTGTCACCGGGCCGTCATTTATTTATACACAACTAGCCCTTGACTTTAGTACCGCTCATTCCGAGTCAGCTGCCCTGATATCACAAGCTCTGAAGCTTGCACTTTTTAAAAAAATTTGTTTCATTAAACAGTACAGTTTACAAATAAACAGTTAACTTTAACAGCTGTACAATTTACAGGGTATGGGGGAGCAGCAAAGCCAGGCCTCTTAACCAACGCATACTTTTTTAAAAATCTGTCAGCCAGGACTCCCTAATTAGACTGGATTAACAGCCCCAGTCAGGGACCTCCCACTCAATTCCTATCAAACTGAGCGAAGTTTAACATTTTGACCGTATCATGCACCATCTGCCATGTTTAGGCCTGAACTTACCTCAAAGCCCTGGCTCCATTTTGGAAAAAATCTGGATGGGCCCAAAAGACACTGTCATCCAAGGATTCACCACAGAGGAATTTTTTTTTATTAATTAACTCGTGGATGGGCCAGCATTTATTGGCCGTCCGTAATTGGCCAGAGGATAGGTAAGAGTCAACCACATGGCTGTGGGTCTGGAGTCACATGTAGGCCCAGACAGGGTAAGGACGGCAGCTTCCTTCCCTAAGGGGCATTTATGCTCGAAACGTCGAATTCTCTATTCCTGAGATGCTGCCTAACCTGCTGTGCTTTGACCAGCAACACATTTGCAGCATTAATAAGCACTCATTAATTGTCCCCCTGGAGAAAGTGGGGGGGGGGGGGGGGGGGGGGGGGTGAGCGGCCATCTTGAACTGCTGCAGCCCGTGTGCTGTGGATAAGACCCACAATGCACTGGGGGAGGGAGTTCCAGGATTCCGACCCAGCAGCACTGAAGGAACGGCCGACGTATTCCCAAGTCGGGATGGGCGAGGGAGAAGTTACACGGAATGGTGTTCCCATGTATGTGTTGCTGTTGCCCTTCCAGGTGGAAGGTGCTGTCTGAGGATCTTTGGTGAGTTTCCGCAGTGCCTCTTATAGACGGGTACACCCTGCTGCTACTGAGCGTCGGTGGTGGAGGGAGTGAATGTTTGTGGATGTGGCGCCAATCAAACCTAGATTTATTCTAGATGGTGTGGAGCTTCCCAAGTGCTGTTGGAGCTCCAGTGGGGAGGTGGATGGACAGGGTTAGGCCGGCTGTTTGGACCTGAATAAAGTTATTAGAGTTGTACAAAGCCTCACTGGTTCATGACATTTAAGACATTGGGATAAGGACATGAATAGGAGGGGTATGGTCCAAATGGGATTAGTTTAGTTTGGCAGTTGTGTGATTTTTAACTAGTGTGGACAAGTTGAACCAAAGGTCTATTTCCTATAGACTAGTGAGACTCTGTCTGCTAACAGTGTATTGGCCTGAGAAGAGTCTTTCGTCAAAAATCCTTATGAACACCACTGGCCAGGCCAACACATAGTGCCCATCACCCAGTTGCATGGACGATAGGTCAAAGGTCAACCATACCGCTGTGGGGTTGGAAGTCACGTGCTGACATCCCGATGGGAGAATGAGAAACTGTTTAACCCCGCCCCCTCCCCCAGACAGACCTTCTGGAGCGAGGGGTCGGTCCTCTCAGGGCACCGGGGGTCGGCCATTTTGGAGTGAGGTGAGCAAGAGTTTTTCCCTCAGAGAGAGGGGGGGAGAATCCTTGTGGACTCCTCTGGCTGCTGAGGGCTGGAAGGTGTCAGTCACTGAGTGCGGTCAGGTCAGAGACGGATAGAATTTTCAGGCTGAGGGAATGGGTGGGGGTGGAGGGGTCATTGTGAGAAGATTCGGCCTGGATCTGCGCTTGCCGAGAGGTGATGTGGATTCGAGGAGGCCAAAGGCCTCCTTTTTTTTGTGCTCTTCCACGCAAACGCATCAAAACATGGTTTAGAGAAAGCATGGGGGATGTTGCTTGAAGATTGCAGGGAATTTATAAATGACAGGGTAAGCCCCAGGTGGAGATCAATTAGAGTCATAGAGACGGAAAGCATGGAAACAGACCCTTCGGCCCAACCCGTCCATGCTGACCAGATATTGTCCCATAGTATCCATGGATTGCTGGTTAGGGTGGATTGGCCGTGCTAAATTGTCCCATAGTGCCCAGGGATGTGCAGGTTAGGATGGATTGGCCGTGCTAAATTGTCCCATAGTGTCCAGGGATGTGCAGGTTAGGGTGGATTGGCCATGCTAAAGTGTCCCATAGTGCCCAGGGATTAGATTAGACTTACAGTGTGGAAACAGGCCCTTCGGCCCAACAAGTCCACACCGACCCGCCGAAGCGAAACCCACCCATACCCCTACATTTACCCCTTACCTAACACTACGGGCAATTTAGCTTGGCCAATTCACCTGACCCGCACATCTTTGGACTGTGGGAGGAAACCGGAGCACCCGGAGGAAACCCACGCAGACACGGGGAGAACGTGCAAACTCCACACAGTCAGTCGCCTGAGTCGGGAATTGAACCCGGGTCTACAGGCGCTGTGAGGCAGCAGTGCTAACCACTGTGCCACCGTGCCGCCCCCATAGTGTCCAGGGATGTGCAGGTTAGGATGGATTGGCCATGCTAAATTGCCCCGTAGTGCCCAGGGATGTGCAGGTTAGGGTGGATTGGCCATGCTAAATTGCCCCATAGAGCCCAGGGACGTGCAGGTTAGGTTGGATTGCTCGTGCTAAATTGTCCCACAGTGCACAGGGATGTGCAGGTTAGGATGGATTGGCCATGCTAAATTGTCCTATATTGTCCAGGGATGCCCAGGTTAAGGTGGATTGGCCGTGCTAAATTGTCCCATAGTGCCCAGGGATGTGCAGGTTAGGGTAGATTGGCCGTGCTAAATTGCCCCATAGTGCCCAGGGATGTGCAGGTTAGGGTGGATTGGCCATGCTAAACTGTCCCATAGTGCCCAGGGATATGCAGGTTAGGGTGGATAGGCCATGCTAAATTTTCCCATAGTGTCCGGGAAGTGCAGGTTAGGGTGGATTGGCCGTGCTAAATTGTCCCATAGTATCCAGGGATGTGCAGGTTAGGGCGGATTGGCCGTACTAAATTGTCCCATAGTGCCTAGGGATGTGCAGGTTAGGGTGGATTGGCCATGCTAAACTGTCCCATAGTGCCCAGGGATGTGCAGGTTAGGGTGGATTGACCGTGCTAAATTGCCCCATAGTGTCCAGGGATGTGCAGGTTAGATTAGATTAGATTAGACTTACAGTGTGGAAACAGGCCCTTCGGCCCAACAAGTCCACACCGACCCGCCGAAGCGCAACCCACCCATACCCCTACATTTACCCCTTACCTAACACTACGGGCAATTTAGCTTGGCCAATTCACCTGACCCGCACATCTTTGGACTGTGGGAGGAAACCGGAGCACCCGGAGGAAACCCACGCAGACACGGGGAGAACGTGCAAACTCCACACAGTCAGTCGCCTGAGTCGGGAATTGAACCCGGGTCTACAGGCGCTGTGAGGCAGCAGTGCTAACCACTGTGCCACCGTGCCTAGGGATGTGCAGGTTAGGGTGGATTGACCGTGCTAAATTGCCCCATTGTGCCCAGGGATGTGCAGGTTAGTTGCACTCGTCAGGGATAAATGTTTAGTGATTGGTTGGGGGAATAGGTCAGCATGGGTTACTCTTCGGAGGGTCGGTGTGGACTTGTTGGGCCGAAGGTCCTGTTTCCACACTGTCTGGTATTCTGGGATTGATTCTGGATCTGCTGGTATTGTGCTGCAATTGTGGGACTTGCCCTGAGGCTGCAGACAACGCTGCTGCCCAGAACACATGGCTGGCTATCCCCACATCTCAAGGAGCGTCGCCTCACAGAGTTACTTCAATAACAGACATGTCCTTCCTGTCTGTGAAGGCTCGGTTCCTTCAAGGCAGCCTAGAACTGAGGCGGCGAGAGACCCGGAGAACCCACCCCGGGGGACCCATGTTCAAATCCCTGATAGCCGCCATTTTGAATTTGAGCAATTTAAGATATTAAAGCTTTGGTTGATCAGCTGACTGATTTGGCCACAGCTCGAGCAACAGTCCAGACCTGTTCTGGAAACCTTTGCACTCCAAGGAGGGCGTTTGTCCCCTCCTCCCTGTTTTCCTGACACCAGTGTGGACCATAAAGGGTGCACCCTCAACCCACGCAATGCCCCTCCAATTCCCATTTGATTTAGCCCCTTCCCTTACTTCTCTTGAGGTTTGCTCTTAAATATTTGACTGGCCACATGGATGATTTACTGGCGACAGCAAATGGATGGAGACAGACAAATGATTTGGTGTCAGGGAGAAACTGTCTCCTTTCCAGGTGCTCATCAAACATCACAAGTGTGCCCGGTGCCCGCTATGAAAGACACGGTCTGCCCATTAATAGTGACTCCCCCACAAGGAGGTGGCACTAGTCAAGTCGGGTACCTGTCCCCGAGCCAAGAGATGCCAGCTCAAGTCCCATCAAGTCACAGACACACCGTCCTGTCCCACCCTGGGACAGAGGAGTGCCACAGGGATCGGTGTTGGGTCCTCTACTTTTCGTCATTTATGTAAATGATTGGGATGTGAACATAAGTGGTAGAGTTAGTAAGCTTGCAGATGACACTAAAATACATTTACATGTATTCGAATACATCTCCTGAAGTATGATAATTGCGAAAATGTAGACAATTTCCACGCAGCCAACCACTCAACTACTGGGGCAGTATTCACCAGGGTTAGATACAGAGTAAAGCTCCCTTTCCCAGGACAGCACAGGGTCAGATACAGAGTCAAGCTTTCTCTACACAGTCCTTGATAGGTGAGCGTGACGTCGGTGGTGGGCAAGTTGTTGGAGGGAATCCTGAGGGACAGGATGTACATGTATTTGGAAAGGCAAGGACTGATTCAGAATAGTCAACATGGCTTTGTGCGTGGGAAATCATGTCTTACAAACTTGATTGAGTTTTTTGAAGAAGTAACGAAGAAGATTGATGAGGGCAGAGCGGTGGATGTGATCTATATGGACTTCAGTAAGGCGTTCAACAAGGTTCTTCATGGTTAGCAAGGTTAGATCTCATGGAATACAGGGAGAACTCGCCATGTGGATACAGAACTGGCTCAAAGGTAGAAGACAGAAGGTGGTGGTGGAGGGTTGTTTTTCAGACTGGAGGCCTGTGACCAGTGGAGTGCCACAAGGATTGGTGATGGGTCCACTACCTTTTGTCATTTATATAAATGATTGGGATGTGAACTTAAGTGGTATAGTTAGTAAGTTTGCAGATGACACTAAAATCGGAGGTGTAGTGGACAGCGAAGAAGGTTACAGCACAGAAAGGATGTACAGTACAGTACATCCCGAAGAGTACATCAGGATCTTGATCAGATAATAATAGGATAGTTATGGCAGGGGATTTTAACTTTCCAAACATAGACTGGGACTGCCACAGTGTTAAAGGTTTAGATGGAGAGGAATTTCTTAAGTGTGTACAAGACAATTTTCTGATTCAGTATGTGGATGTACCTACTAGAGAAGGTGCAAACTTGACCGACTCTTGGGAAATAAGGCAGGGCAGGTGACTGAGGTGTCAGTGGGGGAGCACTTTGGGGCCAGCGACCATAATTCTATTAGATTTAAAATAGTGATGGAAAAGGATAGACCAGATCTAAAAGTTGAAGTTCTCTGAAGGAGGAAGGCCAATTTTGACGGTATTGGGCAAGAACTTTCGAAAGCTGCTTGGAGGCAGATGTTCACAGGTAAAGGGACGGCTGGGAAATGGGAAGCCTTCAGAGATGAGATAACAAGAATCCAGAGAAAGTATATTCCTGTCAGTGTGAAAGGGAAGGCTGGTAGGTATAGGGAATGCTGGATGACGAAAGAAATTGAGGGTTTGGTTAAGAAAAAGAAGGAAGCATATGTCAGGTATAGACAGGATAGAGCGAGTGAATCCTTAGAAGAGTATAAAGGCAGTAGGAGTATACTGAAGAGGGAAATCAGGAGGGCAAAACGGGGACATGAGATAGCTTTGGCAAATAGAATTAAGGAGAATCCGAAGGGTTTTTACAAATATATTAAGGACAAAAGGGTAACTAGGGAGAGAATAGGGCCCCTCAAAGATCAGCAAGGCGGCCTTTGTGTGGAGCCACAGAAAATGGGGGAGACATAAATGAATATTTTGCATCAGTATTTACTGTGGAAAAGGAGATGGAAGATATAGACTGTAGGGAAATAGATGGTGACATCTTGCAAAATGTCCAGATTACAGAGGAGGAAGTGCTGGATGTCTTGAAACGGTTAAAGGTGGATAAATCCCCAGGACCTGATCAGGTGTACCCGAGAACTGTGGGAAGCTAGAGAAGTGATTGCTGGGCCTCTTGCTGCGATATTTGTATCATCGATAGTCACAGGTGACGTGCCGGAAGACTGGAGGTTGGCAAACGTGGTGCCACTGTTTAAGAAGGGCGGTAAGGACAAGCCAGGGAACTATAGACCAGTGAGCCTGACCTCGGTGGTGGGCAAGTTGTTGGAGGGAATCCTGAGGGACAGGATGTTTATGTATTTGGAAAGGCAAGGACTGATTCGGGATAGTCAACATGGCTTTGTGCGTGGGAAATCATGTCTCACAAACTTGGTTGAGTTTTTTGAAGAAGTAACAAAGATGATTGATGAGGGCAGAGCAGTAGATGTGATCTATATGGACTTCAGTAAGGCATTCAACAAGGTTCCCCATGGGAGACTGATTAGCAAGGTTAGATCTCATGGAATACAGGGAGAACTAGCCATTTGGATACAGAACTGGCTCAAAGGCAGAAGACAGAGGGCGGTGGTGGAGGGTTGTTTTTCAGACTGGAGGCCTGTGACCAGTGGAGTGCCACAAGGATCGGTGCTGGGTCCTCTACTTTTTGTCATTTACATAAATGATTTGGATGTGAGCATAACAGGTACAGTTAGTAAGTTTGCAGATGACACCAAAATTGGAGGGGTAGTGGACAGCGAGGAGGGTTACTTCAGATTACAACAGGATCTGGACCAGATGGGCCAATGGGCAGAGAAGTGGCAGATGGAGTTTAATTCAGATAAATGCGAGGTGTTGCATTTTGGGAAAACAAATCTTAGCAGGACTTATACACTTAATGGTAAGGTCCTGGGGAGTGTTGCTGAACAAAGAGACCTTGGAGTGCAGGTTCATAGCTCCTTGAAAGTGGAGTCACAGGTAGATAGGATAGTGAAGAAGGCGTTTGGTATGCTTTCCTTTATTGGTGAGAGTATTGAGTACAGGAGTTGGGAGGTCATGTTGCAGCTGTACAGGACATTGGTTAGGCCACTGTTGGAATATTGTGTGCAATTCTGGTCTCCTTCCTATCGGAAAGATGTTGTGAAACTTGAAAGGGTTCAGAAAAGATTTACAAGGATGTTGCCAGGGTTGGAGGGTTTGAGCTACAGGGAGAGTTTGAATAGGCTGGGGCTGTTTTCCCTGGAGTGTCGGAGGCTGAGGGTGACCTTAGAAGTTTACAAAATCATGAGGGGTATGGGTTTGATGGCGGACAGTGTAGAGAGACTTTTAGTCAGTATCTAACCCTGTGCTATCCCTGTCCTAGGAAGTGTTGGGGGACAGGGTAAATAGACAAGGTCTTTTCCCTGGGGTGGAGGAGTCCAGAACTAGAGGGCATAGGTTTAGGGTGAGAGGGGAAAGATATAAAAGACTCCTTAGGGGCAACTTTTTCACACAGAGGGTGGTACGTGTATGGAATGTACGTGGCTGCCAGAGGAAGTGGTGGAGGCTGGTACAATTACAGCATTTAAGAGGCATCTGGATGGGGACATGATTAGGAAGGGTTTAGAGGGACACGGGCCGGGTGCTGGCAGGTGGGACTAGATTGGGTTGGGATATCTGGTCGGTATGGACGGGTTGGGCTGAAGGGTCTGTTTCAATGCTGTACATCTCTATGACTCTATAAACACACCGCAGGACAGGGACAGCACAGGGTTAGATACAGAGTAAAGCTCCCTCTACACTGTCCCCCCACCAAACACTCCCCAGGACAGGGACAGCACAGGGTTAGATACAGAGTAAAGATCCATCTACACTGTCCCCCCATCAAACACTCCCCAGGACAGGGACAGCACAGGGTTAGATACAGAGTAAAGCTCCCTCTAACCGTCCCCCATCAAACACTCCCCAGGACAGGGACAGCACGGGGTTAAATACAGAGTAAAGCTCCCTCTACACTGTCCCCCCATCAAACACTCCCCAGGACAGGTACAGCACAGGGTTAGGTACAGAGTAAAGCTCCCTCTACACTGTCCCCCTATCAAACACACCCCAGGACAGGGACAGCACGGGGTTAGATACAGAGTACAGCTCCCTCTACACTGTCCCCCATCAAACACTCCCCAGGACAGGGACAGCATGGGGTTAGAAACAGAATAAAACTCCCTCTACACTGTCCCCCCCCCATCAAACACTCCCCAGGACAGGGACAGCATGGGGTTGGATACAGAGTAAAGCTCCCTCTACACTGTCCCCCATCAAACACTCCCCAGGACAGGGACAGCACAGGGTTAGATACAGAGTAAAGCTCCCTCTACACTGCCCCCTTCAAACACTCCCCAGGACCGGGACAGCATAGGGTTAGGTACAGAGTAAAGCTCCCTCTACACTGTCCCCCCCATCAAACACTCCCCAGGACAGGGACAGCACGGGGTTAGATACAGAGTAAAGCTCCCTCTACACTCCCCATCAAACACTCCCCAGGACAGAATGGGGTTAGATACAGTGTAAAGCTCCCTCTACACTGTCCCCCCATCAATCACTCCCCAGGACAGGGACAGCACAGGGTTAGATACAGAGTAAAGCTCCCTCTACAGTGTCCCCCATCAAACACTCCCCAGGACAGGGACAGCACAGGGTTAGATACAGAGTAAAGCTCCCTCTACACTGTCCCCCCCATCAAACACTCCTCAGGACAGGGACAGCACAGGGTTAGGTACAGAGTAAAGCTCTCTCTGCACTGTCCCCCCATCAAATACTCCCCAGGACAGGGACAGCACAGGGTTAGGTACAGAGTAAAGCTCCCTCTACACTGTCCCCCCTATCAAACACTCCCCAGGACAGGGACAGCACGGGGTTAGATACAGAGTAAAGCTCCCTCTACACTCCCCATCAAACATTCCCCAGGACAGAATGGGGTTAGATACAGAGTAAAGCTCCCTCTACACTGTCCCCCATCAAACACTCCCCAGGACAGGGACAGCACGGGGTTAGATACAGAGTAAAGCTCCCTCTACACTCCCCATCAAACATTCCCCAGGACAGCACGGGGTTAGATACAGAGTAAAGCTCCCTCTACACTGTCCCCCATCAAACACTCCCCAGGACAGGGACAGCACGGGGTTAGATACAGAGTAAAGCTCCCTCTACACTGTCTCCCATCAAACACTCCCCAGGACAGGGACAGCACGGGGTTAGATACAGAGTAAAGCTCCCTCTACACTGTCCCCCATTAAACACTCCCCAGGACAGGGACAGCACGGGTTAGATACAGAGTAAAGCTCCCTCCACACTGTGTCCCCATCAAACACTCCCCAGGACAGGGACAGCACGGGGTTAGATACAGAGTGAAACTGTGTTTGGATATTGATTCCTGTTTTGCTCCCTGTCTCTCTCTCTCAGGTTCCGGAAGCTGATCCGGGAGTTTGAATCCGAGGTCCCGGAGATTCCCCGGATCTTTCGGCTGACGCTGCTGGATTTCATCGAGCAGGAGCAGGAGGAGGAGGCGCGGAGGATTCTGATGAGGCAGATGGAGAGCAAGCGAGGCCACAGCCTCTCTGGGCTCACCCTGAGGTCCCGGCTAAAGATCAACCCATTCTGCCAGGAGGAGGGCATCAAGGAGGCAGGCACTGGCCTGCTCGCTGCCCGCAGGGTGAGGAGTATGCCCGAGTTCAATATCAGAGAGGATAACTAACCTTCCTCCCCTCCCCAACACCCAGCCTGGAGCGGGAGTCACTCTGGACGGGAATGGATAGGCAGAGTTCCAGCTGCACTGGGCAGTGCATTGTTTTCACAGTGTGTGTGTGTGTGTGGGGGTGGGGGGGGTGTGTGGGGGTGGGGTGTGTGTGTGTGAGGGTGTGGTGGGGTGTGTGTGTGGGGGTGGGGTGTGTGTGGGGGTGGGGTGTGTGTGTGTGTGGGGTGGGTGTGTGTGTGGGGTGTGTGTGTGTGTGTGGGGGTGGGGGTGTGTGGGGGTGTGAGGGTGGGGTGGGGTGTGTGTGGGGGTGGGGTGTGTGTGTGGGGGTGGGGTGTGTATGTGTGAGGGTGTGGTGGGGAGTGTGTGTCGGGGTGGGGTGTGTGTATGTGTGTGTGGGGGGTGTGTGTGTGTGGTGTGTGTGTGGGGGGTGTGTGTGTGTGGGGGGTGTGTGTGTGTGGGGTGTGTGTGTGTGTGGGGTGTGTGGTGTCTGTGTGTGTGTGTGGGGGGGGTGTGTGTGGGGTGTGTGTGTGGGGTCTGTGTGTGTGTGGGGTGTGTGTGTGGGGTGTGTGTGTGTGGGGGGGGTGTGTGTGGGTGGGGTGTGTGTGTGTGGGGGGGGGTGTGGGGTGTGTGTGTGTGTGGGGTGTGTGTGTGTGTGGGGGGGGTGTGTGGGGGGTGTGTGTGTGGGGTGTGTGTGTGTGGGGGTGTGTGTGTGGGGGGGGGTGTGTGTGGGGGGTGTGTGTGTGGGGGGGGGTGTGTGGGGGGTGTGTGTGTGGGGTGTGTGTGTGTGGGGGTGTGTGTGTGGGGTGTGTGTGTGTGGGGGGGGTGTGTGGGGTGTGTGTGTGTGTGGGGTGTGTGTGTGTGTGGGGGGGGTGTGTGGGGGGTGTGTGTGTGGGGTGTGTGTGTGTGTGGGGGGGTGTGTGTGTGGGGGGTGTGTGTGTGGGGGGTGTGTGTGTGGGGGGGGGGTGTGTGGGGGGTGTGTGTGTGGGGTGTGTGGTGTCTGGGTGTGTTTTCTCATTTATTAAAAAACACCTGTAGTGAGATTAAGAACTCCGAATCCTATTTTTATTTCTCTCCTGTTTTGCTGATGAAAGGTTCTGCCTGGTCAGGCATGACTTTAGATTTTGATCAGCTGCATTAAATTGTACACCACACACCCAGATCATTTGGCCTCTCTGCTGGTGTTTAAGCACTCACCTTCTCTGTCTCAGATCCTGTCCCCCTCCCCACACCCCCTCAGCCCTTGCACTGACCCAGTTTTCTCCTTCCAATGAACACGCTGTAGAAACCCCGGGGCTCTGCCAGCAGCTGGGGAAGGGGAAACAGAGTTCATGTTTCTGAACTGACTTGGAGTGGGAACTCAGAGGCGTTAAGTCTGCTTCTATCCGAGCGACAGGGAGGGGCTGAACAGGCTGGGGCTGTTTCCCCCTGGAGTGTCGGAGGCTGAGGGCTGACCTCATAGAGGTTTACAAAATCGTGAGGGGGGGCATGGATAGACAAGGTCTTTTTCCTGGGGTGCGGGAACTAGAGGGGCATAGGTTCAGGGTGAGAGGGGAAAAGGGGCCTAAGGAGCAACTGTCTCACGCAGAGGGTGGTACGTGTGTGGAATGAGCTGCCAGAGGAAGTGGTGGAGGCTGGTACAATGACAGCATTTAAAAGGAACCTGGATGGGTATATGAATAGGAAGGGTTTGGAGGGATATGGGCCAAATGTTGGCAAGTGGGACTAGATTAGGTTGGGATATCAGGTCAGCATGGACGAATTGGGCCGAAGGGTCTGTTTCCGTGCTGTACATCTCTATGACTCTGTGGTCAGTATGGAGGGGTTGGGCCGAAGGGTCTGTTTCCGTGCTGTACATCTCTATGACTCTATGGTCAGTATGGAGGTGTTGGGCCGAAGGGTCTGTTGCCATGCTGTACATCTCTATGACTCTATGGTCAGCATGGAGGGGTTGGGTCGAAGGGTCTGTGTCCGTGCTGTACATCTCTATGACTCTATGGTCAGTATGGAGGGGTTGGGCCGAAGGGTCTGTTTCCGTGCTGTACATCTCTATGACTCTATTGCCCACCCAGGCTGCCCAGACCTGCTGAGTTTCTCCAGTGCTATGTGTTGTTCCAACTCTCTGGCATGATGCTCTGAAAATGCCATCGATGATATTCAACCCAACGAGTCCAAGTGTGTGGTGCTGGAAAAGCACAGCCGCTCAGGCAGCATCTGAGGAGCAGGAGAATTGACATTTCGGGCAGCAGACATTCTCTCCCACAGTTTTGATCAGTCTGGGGAGTCTAGGGGAAGAGGCAGGAAGGTGGGGACGGGGGCTATGAGATCATCGCGTACAGGTGCAGACCCGATGGGCTGAATGGGCTACTTCTGCCCCGACATCTTACAGTTCACAGGGATGGTCCGAAATACAGCTGGCTAGTGTGGGCCACACACTCGAGGTTGTATAAGGGAGCAGACCAGGCTAACGCCACCACAGCACCCCCAACCTCCTCACTCACACAAGCAGAGAGGTGCCAGCATCACTGGGCAGGAAGCCTTCGCAAGATTTAAATTGGTGTCGGCTTTTAGAGAGGTGAAAGTGACGAGGTGATTATTGTGACGATTTTATAATGTGTATTAAACATTTCCAACAAACACATTCTCTTGAATTGAATTGATTGTCCCGTGTACCGGGGCACAGTGAAAAGCTTTGTCTTGCGAGGCAGATCTCAGAGTTAAGTCGCACAGATCAGTAAATAATAGGGAAACAGCAGCAAAAACAAAAATACAGGTACAGGCAAATGTTTGTGAGCCTAACAACAGGAGGGTAAAAACTTACAAAACTGGCTGGTGTGTGTGTGTGTGTGTGTTCAGGCTTCTGTACCCTCTCCCTGATGGTAGAGGTTGTAGAAAAACATCCCCAGGGTGGGATGGGTCTTTGAGAACGCTGGTGACCTTTCCTTGACCCTGGTGGATGGACTCTATCGACGGGAGGTTGGCCTTTGTGATGGTCCAGGCCGAGTTCCCCACTCTCTGTAACCGTCTCCGATCTTGAATGGTACAGTTGCCGTACCAGGGAGTGATACATCCAGACAGAACGCTCTCGATGGCGCACCTATAAAAGTTGGCAAGGGTATTCGCCGTCATGGCAAATTTCCTCAGCTTCCTGAGGAAGGAGAGACGTTGTCGGGCCTTTGTAACCGGTGCGTCCACATGAAGAGTCCAAGGAAGCCTGTTGTGGATGACCACTCCCAGGACCCTCCACTCGTCCCACCTCTGTGTTGTTAATGTGTAGGGGGGCATGAGTAACATCCTGCTGAAAGTCAGTAATGAGTTCCTTGATGTTGCAGGTTGTTGAGACCTGGCTTGTTCTCAGTGCACCAGTCTCCTCGTGGCGCTGACTACAATCTGAAAAACGTCTACGCTTTCGCCTGAAGCAGGAATTGAAAAGCAGTGTTTTGCTTCCCGTTAATTCTCCCCGGACCCTTTCTGTAACGGGAGGAGGAGTGGGAGGGAGAATGCTCAATTTGCCCACACCATTAGTCCCTAAGTGAAAAGGGAGGAACAGATCCTTCAGCTCAGTTCCACCGTGGAGTAACAGCCGGTCGTGATCGCAGTCCCACTTTGATGTCAGCAGCTCCCCTCGATCCGGGACTCTCCCTGGTCAACATCGGAAATTTAAATCTCTTTCTTGTCATAAATAGGAAGGCCCTTTTTCTCCCTTCTCTTCTGGGGAAGAGAATGTCACACTGTAACGGCCCTTAGAGACAGGGAGAAAACACTTTCTCATCTCTGTTTTAGAAAGGATTAGATTAGATTCACTTATAATGTGGAAAACAGGCCCTACGGCCCAACAAGTCCACACCAACCCACCGAAGAGTCACCCACCTAGACCTGTTTCCCTCTGACTAATGCACCTAACACTATGGGACAATTTAGCACGGCCAATCCACCCTAACCTACACATCCCTGGACACTATGGGACAATTTAGCACGGCCAATCCACCCTAACCTGCACATCACTGGGCACTATGGGACAATTTAGCACGGCCAATCCATCCTAACCTGCACATCCCTGGACACTATGGGACAATTTAGCACGGCCAATCCACCCTAACCTGCACATCCCTGGACATTATGGGACAATTTAGCAGGGATGTGCAGGTTAGGGTGGATTGGCCGTGCTAAATTGTCCCATAGTGCCCAGGGATGTGCAGGTTAGGGAGGATTGGCCGTGCTAAATTGTCCCATAGTGTCCAGGGATGTGCAGGTTAGGGTGGATTGGCCGTGCTAAATTGTCCCATAGTGCCCAGGGATGTGCAGGTTAGGGTGGATTGGCCGTGCTAAATTGTCCCATTGTGCCCAGGGATGTGCAGGTTAGGGTGGATTGGCTGTGCTAAATTGTCCCATAGTGCCCAGGGATGTGCAGGTTAGGGTGGATTGGCCGTGCTAAATTGTCCCATAGTGTCCAGGGATGTGTAGGTTAGGGTGGATTGGCCGTGCTAAATTGTCCCATAGTGCCCAGGGATGTGCAGGTTAGGGTGGATTGGCCGTGCTAAATTGTCCAATAGTGTCCAGGGATGTGTAGGTTAGGGTGGATTGGCCGTGCTAAATTGTCCCCATAGTGCCCAGGGATGTGCAGGTTAGGGTGGATTGGCCGTGCTAAATTGTCCCATAGTGTCCAGGGATGTGCAGGTTAGGGTGGATTGGCCGTGCTAAATTGTCCCATAGTGTCCAGGGATGTGCAGGTTAGGGTGGATTGGCCGTGCTAAATTGTCCCATTGTGCCCAGGGATGTGCAGGTTAGGGTGGATTGGCCGTGCTAAATTGTCCCATAGTGTCCAGGGATGTGCAGGTTAGGGTGGATTGGCCGTGCTAAATTGTCCCATTGTGCCCAGGGATGTGCAGGTTAGGGTGGATTGGCCATGCTAAATTGTCCCATAGTGTCCAGGGATGTGCAGGTTAGGGTGGATTGGCCGTGCTAAATTGTCCCATAGTGCCCAGGGATGTGCAGGTTAGGGTGGATTCTTCAGGGTTAAACGTAGCACGAGGGAATGGGTCTGGGTGGGCGACTCTTCGCAGGGGCTCAGTGTGACCTGTTGGGCCGAAGGGTCTGTTTCTACACTGTAGGGATTCTAAGTCTGTCCTTAACACAGAGACACACTGCAAAAGTGGAGATGGTACCAATTTAGGAAAAGCCAATGAGTTTGATGTTGGAGGTCAGTCATCTGAGCTCCAGGAGTCCCTCAGGGCAATGTCTTTGGCTCAACCATCTTCAGTGCTTCCTCAATGACCTTCCCTCCACCCTAAGGTCAGGAGGGGAGATGTTTGCACAGTGTTCAGCTCCATTCGCTGCTCCTCAGAGACTGGAGCAGCCCGTGTCCAAATGCAGCAAGATCTGGACAATATCCAGGCGTTGGGCTGACATGGGGTGAGTGACAGTCAAGCCACGCAAATGCCAGGCCATCCCCCCCTGACTTTCCAGGGGGTGACCATCACTGAATCTCCACAAATATCAACATCCCTGGGGAATACCATTGATCAGAGACTGAATGGGACTTAAAGTGGCTGTTAAGTGCAGGTCAGAGGTTCAGAATACTGCAGCAGAAATGTGCCTCCTGTCTGTCCCCCATCGACAAGGCACAGGTCAGGAGGGTGAGGGAACACTCTCCACTTGCTCCTGGATGGGGGGGAGGGCAGCTCCAACAACATTCGAGAAGCTCAACCCCATCCAGGGGGAAAGCAGCCCCCGCTCGGTTGGTACCCCATCCACAAGCATCTCTCCTTCCCTCTCCTCCCTCCTCCATCTTTCCCTCCCTTCCCTATCTGCCCTCATCTCACTTCCTCCCCATCCTATACTTCCTATTTCTCCACCCCCTCCTTCCCTCTCACTCCCCCCCTTTCCCCTCTTTCCTCTTTTGCCACTCTCCCTCCGTTCAGCCTCTCTCCCCTCCCTCCATCTTTCCTTGCCCTCTCTTTCCTGCTTTCTTCCCCCATTCCTCTTTCTTTCCCCCATTTTCCCCCCACATTCCCTACCCCCCTCCTCCTTCCCACATTCACATTCTCCTGCCTTCCCCTCTCTCTCGTCCTTTGCTCCTTCCCCCCTCCCTCTCTGCTTCATTCTGCCCTGTCTCCCTCTCCCCCACTCCTATCCCCCCTCTCTCTCCCCTCTCCCTCCCCCCTCTCCCTGTCCCCCCCCAATTCCTCTCCATCCGTCTCTCTCTCCCTCTCTCCCTCTCCCCCATCCCTCCCCCTCCCCTCTCCTTCCCCCCTCTCCCTCACTCCTGCCCTCCCTTTCCTCCCCTCTCTCCCTCTCCACCCCCTCTCCCTCTCCCTCCCCCTTCCCCTCTCCCTCTCCCCCCCACTCCCCTCCCCTCTCCCTCTCCATCTCCCTCTCCCTCCCTCTCTCCCCCTTCCCCCTCCCTCCCCCCCCCTCCCCCCACCCCTCCCTCTCCCTGTCTCCCCTCTCCCTGTCTCCCTCTCCCCTCTCCCTCTCCCTATCCCCTCCCCTCTCCCTATCCCCTCCCCTCCCCTCTCCCTGTCCCCCTCCCCTCTCCCTGTCCCCCTCCCCTCTCCCTGTCCCCCCCCCTCTCCCTGTCTCCCCTCTCCCTCCTCCCCTCCCCCTCTCCCTGTCCCCCTCCCCTCTCCCTGTCTCCCTCTCCCCTCTCCCTGTCTCCCTCTCCCTCTCCCTGTCCCCCTCCCCTCTCCCTGTCCCCCTCCCCTCTCCCTGTCCCCCTCCCCTCTCCCTCTCCCTGTCTCCCTCTCCCTCTCCCTGTCCCCCTCTCCCTCCCCTCCCCCTCCCCCTCTCCCCTCTCCCTCTCCCCCTCCCCTCTCCCTATCCCCTCCCCTCTCCCTGTCCCCCTCCCCTCTCCCTGTCTCCCTCTCCCTCTCCCTCTCCCCCTCCCCTCTCCCTGTCTCCCTCTCCCTCTCCCTGTCCCCTCCCCTCTCCCTCTCCCCCTCCCCTCTCCCTCTCCCCTCCCCTCTCCCTGTCCCCCTCCCCTCCCCTCTCCCCTCTCCCTGTCCCCCTCCCCTCCCCTCCCCTCCCCTCTCCCTGTCCCCTCTCCCCTCTCTCCCCCTCTCCCCTCTCCCTCTCCCCATCCCCTTGTTACGTCCCCGGGACCGTCACAGGAGCGCTGTCCCCGCGGTGTCAGTGCAGCTCCCGCGGCCCCGGCACCGCCCCCCCCCCCCCCCCCGGACACACCCAGCGATGGGATGCGGAGCCTCCAAGAAAAACGCTGCAGGTGGGTCCCTCCCTCACTCAATCCTTCCCTCACTCACTCACACTCACTCACTCAATTCCTCCCTCCCTCACTCCCTCACACACACACTCACTCACTCAATCCTCTTCCCTCACTCACTCCCTCCCTCACTCCCTCCCTCCCTCAATCTCTCCCTTACACACTCACTCCCTCACTCACACCCTCAATCCCTCTCTCACTCACTCACTCACTCCCACAATCCCTCCCTCACTCATTCCCTCAATTTCTCCCTCACTCACTCCCTCACTTCCTCAATTTCTCCCTCACTCACTCCCTCACTCACTCAATCCCTCCCTCACTCACTCCCTCAATCAATCTCTCCCACACTCACTCACTCAATCCCTCCCTCACTCACTCACTCCCTCCCTCACTCACTCACACACTCCCTCACTCAATCCTCTTCCCTCACTCACTCCCTCCCTCACTCACTCCCTCCCTCAATCTCTCCCTCGCTCCCTCACACACTCACTCCCTCACTCACACCCTCAATCCCTCTCTCACTCACTCACTCCCACAATCCCTCCCTCACTCATTCCCTCAATTTCTCCCTCAATCACTCCCTCACTTCCTCAATTTCTCCCTCACTCAATTCCTCACTCACTCAATCCCTCCCTCACACCCTCAATCTCTCCCTCCCTCACTCACTCCCTCAGTCAGCCCCGGGCCCTGAACCCGCTGAAACCCCCTGTGGACCCCACAATCCCGGGAGCCCAGCACTGAGCCCACACCCTCACTATGCTCACTCCCAAACTCCACCCTGAATCACCCAACGCCACCACCACCCCCCCCCCACACACACACACACACCCACACACACACACACACACACACACACCCACACACACACACACCCCACACCCCCCCCCACACACACCCCCCCCACACACACACACACCCCACACACCCCCCCCACACACACACACCCACCCCACACACACACCACCACACACACACACACCCACACACACCCCCCCCCCCCACACACACACCCACCCCACACACACACCCCACACACACACACACACCCCCCCCACCCCCCCCCCCCCCCCCCACACACACACACCCACCCCACACACACACACACAAACATTACACATCACTTTGCACTGCATTCTCACTCTGAGCTTGAATGCTGAGTGTGAACACTGGGCTCCAATCTCAGCGTGAATTCTGAACCTGAACACTGATCCTTAACCTCCGCACTGAACCCAATCTGAGTACCATTCCCAGCCTGACTATCATTCCAAATCTGAGGACCATTCCCAATCTGAGCCCAATCCATTCCTCTGAACATTAATCCTCGGTGTGAGCTTGAACACTTATTCAAACATTCATTCTACAACCTGAGCGTTTATCCCCCAATGGGAGGGTCCATCGACAATTTGCAACAATTCCCAAGCCCAGAGTAAAAGCCCCTGACACAGAACGGGATTTGGGCATCAGTACTGACACCCCGACAGTGCGGCCCTCCCTCAGCACTGACCCTCCGACAGTGCTGCACTCCCTCAGTACTGACCCTCCGACAGTGCGGCACTCCCTCAGTACTGACACCCCGAGAGTGCGGCACTCCCTCAGTACTGACCCTCCGACAGTGCTGCACTCCCTCAGTACTGACCCTCTGACAGTGCTGCACTCCCTCAGTACTGACCCTCTGACAGTGCGGCACTCCCTCAGCACTGACCCTCCGACAGTGCGGCACTCCCTCAGTACTGACCCTCCGACAGTGCGGCACTCCCTCAGTACTGACCCTCCGACAGTGCGGCACACCCTCAGCACTGACCCTCTGACAGTGCGGCACACCCTCAGCACTGACCCTCTGACAGTGCGGCACTCCCTCAGTACTGACCCTCCGACAGTGCGGCACACCCTCAGCACTGACTCCCCGACAGTGCGGCAATCCCTCAGTACTGACCCTCCGACAGTCGGTGGCGAGAACGAGGAGGGGCGTGTTGTTGGTTGATGCTCCCCTCAAGCGCAGGGGCACGTACACCCACGACCCGGATGGCACTGACTCTCTGCCACCTCCCCTCCCCCCACCCTCTGACTGCAGAGGCCGTCATCGAGCCCCTCGCAGTCCCGGAGCCGGACGCTGAAGGCCCCCTGACGCCATCGCCGTCACCTGAACCCCCGGATGAAGTGAGTGACCCCGTGGACAGCCCCCCCGCTGACCCCACCCCCAAGCCTCGGCGCATCTGCAAAATCGTCCCCAAGAAGAGGAGGAGGAAGGGGAGGTCAAACAGAGGCCTGGAAACGCAGGCTCCTGTCGAATAGCTGCCGGGGGCCAATGACACGGTGAGGAATGGCCGCATGGGGAGAGCGGGGAAGGGGCAAGCGCAGCATCCGAGAGCGACACAACGGGATAGATCCGACAGAGTTCACTGCGGGGTCCTGGGGGAGGAGGGCAATTCTCGTCGCTATCCCCTCCCCTCTCCATTGCTACACCCCACAATACACCCTCCCAGCTCTGACACCCCAATTCCAACCTGGCGGATGCGATTCAACAACCGCCTCCCCCAAGGGCCGGCAGGTTTGGGGTGGGGGTGTGGGAGAATGGTGCTGGAGAACCTTTATAGGGGAGTATCCTGGGTTCGGGTCCATACACCCAGACACGCACATGCCCCCACACACGCACACACAAACACACATGCATGCACACACGCACACGCACATACAGACTCCAGAGCGCTGGCAGTAATTTTGAGATGACCGCACTTGATTAAGGACCAGCTTTTTCGGTCTCCTTCCCGTAAAACCACAAGAAATCCTAATATGTGCAGGTTAGGGTGGATTGGCCGTGCTAAATTGTCCCATAGTCTCCAGGGATGTGCAGGTTAGGGTGGATTGGCCGTGCTAAATTGTCCCATAGTCTCCAGGGATGTGCAGGTTAGGGTGGATTGGCCGTGCTAAATTGTCCCATAGTCTCCAGGGATGTGCAGGTTAGGGTGGATTGGCCGTGCTAAATTGTCCCATAGTGTCCAGGGATGTGCAGGTTAGGGTGGATTAGCCGTGCTAAACTGTCCCATAGTGCCCAGGGATGTGCAGGTTAGGGTGGATTGGCCGTGCTAAATTGTCCCATAGTGCCCAGGGATGTGCAGGTTAGGGTGGATTGGCCGTGCTAAATTGTCCCATAGTGTCCAGGGATGTGCAGGTTAGGGTGGATTGGCCGTGCTAAATTGTCCCATAGTGCCCAGGGATGTGCAGGTTCGGGTTGATTGGCCGTGCTAAATTGTCCCATAGTGCCCAGGGATGTGCAGGTTAGGGTGGACTGGCCGTGCTAAATTGTCCCATAGTCTCCAGGGATGTGCAGGTTAGGGTGGATTGGCCGTGCTAAATTGTCCCATAGTGTCCAGGGATGTGCAGGTTAGGGTGGATTAGCCGTGCTAAACTGTCCCATAGTGCCCAGGGATGTGCAGGTTAGGGTGGATTGGCCGTGCTAAATTGTCCCATAGTGCCCAGGGATGTGCAGGTTAGGGTGGATTGGCCGTGCTAAATTGTCCCATAGTGTCCAGGGATGTGCAGGTTAGGGTGGATTGGCCATGCTAAATTGTCCCATAGTGCCCAGGGATGTGCAGGTTAGGGTTGATTGGCCGTGCTAAATTGTCCCATAGTGCCCAGGGATGTGCAGGTTAGGGTGGACTGGCCGTGCTAAATTGTCCCATAGTGTCCAGGGATGTGCAGGTTAGGGTGGATTGGCCGTGCTAAATTGTCCCATAGTGCCCAGGGATGTGCAGGGTAGGGTGGATTGGCCGTGCTAAATTGTCCCATAGTGCCCAGGGATGTGTAGGTTAGGGTGGATTGGCCGTGCTAAATTGCCCCATAGTGTCCAGGGATGTGCAGGTTAGGGTGGATTGGCCGTGCTAAATTGTCCCATAGTGCCCAGGGATGTGTAGGTTAGGGTGGATTAGTTAGGGGTAAGTACAGGCTAATAGAGTCTTGGGGAGGTGGTCAGTGTGGACCTGTTGGGCCGAAGGGCCTGTTTCCACACTGTCGGGATTCTATGAATCTAAATGGGAACAAGGAGTAGATTACAAAAGTGAAAACTCAGAGGACAATTGGGGTTGACTCAGGGGACAGCCATGAATGCAGACCGAAGGCACTGTCGATGCTGCAAGTCGGAACCACAAACAGAAGTCGCTGGAAAAGCTCTGCAGGTTTGGCAGCACCGCTGAGGAGATATCACAGAGTTAACGTTTCGGTGACCCTTCCTCAGCCCAGGAAGGCTCTGAGGAAGGGTCACCAGTCCCGAAACGTTAACTCTGATTTCTCTCCATGGATGCTGCCTGACCTGCTGAAGTTTCCCGGCAATACCCACCTGGTCCTCTCAGACTGCCAGGCCGGTCACTCATTCCCTCCGTGCCTGTGGTACAATCGACTCTCTCACCACGCCACCTCCACAGGGTTCCCTGTCCAGGGTTCATTGCCAGTGATTCCAGACACCTTTAGCCAGTGACAACTTACAGTATTTGACAGGATCTCCATGGGAGACTGGTCAGCAAGGTTAGATCTCATGGAATACAGGGAGAACTAGCCATTTGGCTCAAAGGTAGAAGACAGAGGGTGGTGGTGTTGGGTTGTTTTTCAGCCTCGAGGCCTGTGACCAGTGGAGTGCCACAAGGATCAGTGCTGGGTCCTCTACTTTTCGTCGTTTATATAAATGATTTGGATGTGAGCATGAGAGGGACAGTTGGTAAGTTTGCAGATGACACCAAAATTGGCGGTGTAATGTACAGCCAAGAGGGTTACCTCAGATTACAACAGGATCTGGACTAGATGGGCCAATGGGCTGAGAAGTGGCAGATGGAGTTTAATTCAGATAAATGCGAGGTGCTGCATTTTGGGAAAGCAAATCTTAACTGACTTACACACTTAATGGTAAGGTCCTGGGGAGTGTTGCTGAACAAAGAGACCTTGGAGTGCAGGTTCATAGCTCCTTGAAAGTGCAGTCATAGGGAGATAGGATAGTGAAGAAGGCGTTTGGTATGCTTTCCTTTATTGTGTATGCCACTGTTGGAATATTGTGTGCAATTCTGGTCTCCTTCCTAGCGGAAAGATGTTGTGAAACTTGAAAGGGTTCAGAAAAGATTTACAAGGAAGTTGCCAGGGTTGAGCGATAGGGAGAGGTTGGATGGGTTGGGGCTGTTTTCCTTGGAACATCGGATGCTGAGGGATGACCTTATAGAGGTTTATAAGATCATGAGAGGCATGGATAGAACAAATAGACGAAGTCTTTTCCCTGGGGTTGGGGAGTCCAGAACTAGAGGGCATAGGTTTAGGGTGAGAGGGGAAAGATATAAGAGACCTAAGGGGCAATTTTTGCACAGAGGGTGGTACGTGTATGGAATGAGCTGCCAGAGGAAGTGGTGGAGGCTGGTACAATGACAACATGTAAAAGGCATCTGGATGGGTATATGAATAGGAAGGGTTTGGAGGGATATGGGCCGGGTGCTGGCAGGTGGGACTAGATTGGGTTGGGATATCTGGTCGGCATGGATGGGTTGGACCGAAGGGTCTGTTTCCGTGCTGTACATCTCTATGACTCGTGTAGTTGCTTTGGTCTAGGCTCACGGTGCGTCCACGACTTCCTAAATACACCTTCAGCCACATTGTCCTCCCAATGTATTAATTTTACAAGCTCCTTCACACAAAGCGGTCTCGGTCGCCAAAAATCACTTGGCTCCCCAGCTCGTTCTTCTGCGCTGCCGTAAGATACTGACACTGAACGGTGTGGAAAGACAAAGGTCGAAAATACCTTCAATCACCCAACACCGCACTTGCAATCCGTTCGCAAGCTGCAGAATGATGCCTGCGTTTATACAATCTGACACTCAGTTACAGAGTGCTGCCTCTGGAAGACGGACTCCCACTGTGCTGCTCTAATGCAGGGAGCACACTTCCAAAACCAGCAAAGCAATCTGGGTCTCGCCCGAAAGTGCGGGGTGGGTTTAGTCAATTCAAGATCCACCCCCTCCCCCCTCCCGCAGTTCTTTATTTTTCCATGCCTGGCAGAGATTAACGCCAAATTGTCTTTGACAAGCAGAAAAATACAGTTCAGCCGCGGAGAGCAAAAGGAGGCGGGTGAAGGTCTGACTCACGTTCACGGACAATGCTGCGACTTTGACCGAGAGGAAACTTTCTAGAAGCTGGATACAGCTGAAGCACATACGTAATGTTTACCCAGAGCAAAGGCTGTAGCTCACAATCTCTCTGTAAATTGATTTATTGTCTCAGCTGGGCCTCTATCTGACCTTCTTTATGAAGCTTCACCCCACCCCCCCTCACTCCATTACAGCCCCATCCAGCCCCCCCTGATAGATCCCAGCAAGGGGGTCCGTTTGTGACATGGAGGAGCCGGTGTCGGACTGGGCTTGACAAAGTTGGAAACCACGCGACACCAGGTTATATCCCAACAGGTTTATTTGGAAGCACTAGCTTTCGGAGCGACGCTCCTTCATCGGGTGGTTGTGGAGAGTAAGAACATAGAAAACACAGAAAAATACAGCGCAGTAAAGGCCCTCGATGTTGCGCCGACCCAAGCCCACCTAACCTACACTTGCCCACGATCCTCCATATGCCTATCCAATGCCCGTTTAAATGCCCATAAAGAGGGAGAGCCCACCACTGCTACTGGCAGGGCATTCCATGAACTCACGACTCGCTGAGTAAAGAATCTACCACTAACATCTGTCCTATACCTACCACCCCTTAATTTAAAGCTATGCCCCCCTCGTAATAGCTGACTCCATACGTGGAAGATCGCAGGACACAGAATTTATCGCAAAAAGTAACTGAAATTATACTTTGAAATAGACCTGGATTTTCAATGTGTAATTTCAGTTACACCACACTGTAATAATCGCGATAAATTCTGTGGCTTACAATCTTACTCTCCACAACCACCTGACGAAGGAGCGTCACTCCGAAAGCTAGTGCTTCCAATTAAACCTGTCGGACTATAACCTGGTGTCGTGGGATCTGTCTGATAAAACGAGGGTTCGGACTCCCGGTTAGCTCGCTTTGCTGTTCCCCTTCTGATTTCCACCGGGTCACACCACCACAGAAAGGGCGGTATTCGACCTGTCCTTCCTGTGACAGCTGTTTGGCAGGGAGCTGTTCGGTTGATGGGGCCCTGTGTCCCTAAAACCCCAAGCACATTGTTTCTCGTCTCCCCTCCCCTCCCCCTCCCACATCAAACCTGCATTCGATACTGCAATGGCTGTGGACCCTGAAAAGATTCAGCAATAGAACTAAAGACTTGCGCTCAGCAAACAACTGCACCCCAACCCAGCCATTTCAGTCCAGTGGCATTTACCTAATGAGGTGTAAAATTGTCCATGTATATGAGATTACTAGATTACTTCGTGTGGAAACTGGCCCTTCGGCCTAACAAGTCCACACCGACCCGCCGAAGCGCACCCACCCAGACCCATTCCCCTACATTTACCCCTGCATCTAACACTACGGGCAATTTAGCACGGCCAATCCACCCTAATCTGCACATTTTTGAACTGTGGGAGGAAACCCACGCAGACACGGGGAGAATGTGCCAACTCCACACAGACAGTCGCCTGAGGCGGGAATTGAACCCGGGTCCCTCGCGCCGTGAGGCAGCAGTGCTAACCACTGTGCCGCCGTTCAATCTGGGTCACCTCTGGGTGACAGACCCTCCAGCTGCCCTTTAGAAGTCCCTGAATTATTTTTCAGTCGAGACCCCACCTCGTGGTTTTGAACACCTCAAATCAAATTCCCCTTGGCCCTCCTCTGCACCCAGGAGAATGATCCCAGTCTCTCTCTGCGTTCACTAAACTCCCTTGTCCTTTGACCACAGTCTGCCCCTGCATCCTCCCCCAAAGCCTGGATGACCTTCCTGAAGTACCTGGCCCAGAATTGGGCACAGTACTTGTGCTGGGGTCTAACAAGTGACTGATAACATTTACCGTTTGCCTCCCTGCTACTGGATCAATAAAGCCTAGGGTCTCTCGTGCTATTTGTTTTTGAGAAAAAGCTTCTCGTGTTGTCCTGCCACATTTGGAGATTTGTTTGTATGCCTATACCCTCCTGGCCAATCCGTTCCGACATGTAGAGACAATGGCAGAGTCAGAACATCACGGGACTCGTACCTAGCGCTCCTGGCTCTCCCAGAGAATCTCATTGTGACAGTGGTACTGAGATTAAGTTCTTTTCCATAAAGTTAACACCAGTAATAGTGACCCCAAAAGTATCGTTTGAAAGGAAACGCCCAAAGGCTGAGATATCTGTTGTCCTTACCTGGGTCTGGCTGGATGTGGTTGACTCTCCATAATGACCCAACCAATCCACTCAGTTTTGAGGCCCAACAAAATGGCTGGACTCAACTCAGTGACACTTACGTCCCACAAAATGGAGGAAGAGAGAAAAAAAAGCTTTATCTTAACACTTCTCAGGAGTGATCATCCACAACAAGCTTCCTTGGACTCTTCATGTGGACGCACCGGTTACAAAGGCCCAATAACGTCTCTCCTTCCTCAGGCAGCTGAGGAAATGTGGCATGATGGCGAATACCCTTGCCAACTTTTATAGGTGCGCCATCGAGAGGGTTCTGTCTGGATGTATCACTCCCTGGTACGGCAACTGTACCACTCAAGATCGGAGACGGTTACAGAGAGTGGGGAACTCGGCCTGGACAATCACAAAGGCCAACCTCCCGTCGATAGAGTCCATCTACCAGGGTCAAGGAAAGGTCGCCAGCATTCTCAAAGACCCATCCCACCCTATGAATGTTTTTCTACAACCCCTACCATCGGGGAGAGGGTACAGAAGCCTGAACACATGCACCAGCCAGTTTTGTAACAGTTTTTACCCTCCTGTTGTTAGGCTCACAAACATTTGCCTGTACCTGTATTTTTGTTTTTGCTGCTATTTACCTATTATTTACTTATCTGTGCGACTTAACTCTGAGATCTGCCTGGATTGCTCACAAGACAAAGCTTTTCACTGTGCCCCGGTACACGGGACAATCAATTCAATTCTCTCACGTTAAAGTGCATCTGCCATGCATTTACTTATTTCAACAGTGTGTCACTGTTCTCTTTCAGTCTTTTACTATTTGCAGCAATTTCAAATTTAATCAAAAACTCGATCAATGTCCAGTGTGCTCAGGGTCTGGAATGAGGTCAGAAGGTCAAAAGTGGTTTGACTTTCCTTCTGAAGACACGGTACAAGTCTACTAAAGCTAAAGTGACTGTAGTGTCAGGCTCTCATTGGAGAGAGTCTAGATTAGAGTGGTGCTGGAAAAGCACAGCAGGTCAGGCAGCATCCAAGGAGCAAGAGAATTGACACTTCGGGCAAAAGCCCTTAATTGGAAATGATACTGGGGAGAGATTCCCGGGTTCAATTCCCGCCTCAGGCGACTGACTGTATGGAGTTTGCACGTTCTCCCCGTGTCTGCGTGGGTTTCCTCTGGGTGCTCCGGTTTCCTCCCACAGTCCAAAGATGTGCGGGTCAGGTGAATTGGCCATGCTAAATTGCCCGTAGTGTTAGGTAAGGGGTGAATGTAGGGGTACGGGTGGGTTGCGCTTCGGAGGGTCGGTGTGGACTTGTTGGGCCGAAGGGCCTGTTTCCACACTAAGTAATCTAATCAAGGTGACTTAGGGTGGTGGTGGTTTCACCTGCAGGTCACTGCCCCTCAGGCAAAGGCGAGGGGTGAGAAGGGGAATCCTTCATGGCCACCTCAGCTGAGGCAGGAGTTGAATCCGTACTGTTGGCATCACTCTGCATCATGACCCAGGCGTGCTCCTTAATCAAGCGAAACCAGGTTTCTGGTCAATGGTAACCCCCACAGTGTAGATAGTGGGGGGAGGAGGAGGATCCAGTGATGGTAACGCCATCGAATATCAAGGGATGGTGGTTGGATTCAGTCTTATTGGAGATAGCTCATTGAGTACCTGCACATTACTTGGCACTTTTCAACCCCATTTTGCATAACCTAGCCTGAAACTGATCTCCTTCGACTGGCCTTCAGTTTACACTCAGTCTTCTCTGACCAATATCGAGGTGCCAATGACACCTTATCGTGACCAAGTGCTTCGAAGTCAGGAACGCTGCTGTGTCCGTGGCTCCCTTTGCCTGAGCTATGCCGCCACTCTCAAAACTTCCGATCTTTTCGAAGATGTGTCACTGGCCAAGCCCAGCATTTATTGCCCATCCCTAATTGCCCCTCGAGGAGGCAGTGGTGAGCTGCCTTCTTGAACTGCTGCAGTCCTGGGCGGAGGGGGAAGCAGACAGGGTACGGACACTCACTGCGCTATTAGGGGAGGGAGTTGCGGGATTTTGACCCATCAAGTCTGATAACCCTTAACTCTCCTCATAACCCTCGATTCCCTTCCTGATTAAAAATCTCTCCATCCCCCACCCTCAACAGCTGCCTGAAGTAAAGAATTTCAAAGGTATCTGAGAGGAGAAATTCCTCGACATTTCAGTCTTAAATGGGTGACTCAGATGATGCCCTCTGGTCCCAGACCCTCCCACAAGGGGAACCAACCTCTTCATACTGACGGGTTTCTTAAGGGGACCCAACAGGGTATGTTTCGATATGGCCACCTCTCGTTCCTTTCGACTGCAGTGAGGCAAGTCTACTCCACTTCTCCTCGTTATACAGTCCCTCCATTACTGGTATCAGCCCGAGGGAACCTTCTCTGGTGGCTCCATGTCTGGCTGGCGAGAGGCTTGGAGGGTGATTTACAATGGGATGGTGTTCCCATGTACGTACCGTCCTTGTCCACCTCGGAAGGGAGTGGTTTGGAAGGTGCTGTGGGAGAATTGGGCCGCATTCTCTCTCCTTTAGGCGAAAGCGAGGACTGCAGATGCTGGAGATTAGAGCGGTGTTGGGAAAAGCACAGCAGGTCAGGCAGCATCCGAGGAGCAGGAAAGTCAACGTTTCCAGCCAGAGCCCTTCCTGATGAGGTTATGCCCGAAACGTCGATTTTTCCTGCTCCTCGGATGCTGCCTGACCTGCTGTACTTTTCCAGCACCACTCTAATCTTGACTGTCTCCACTTCATCCCACCCAGTACATACTGCCCTATAAATCCAGTCTCCCTGTGACTCACCCCTCCCCTTTCTGGTCTCTGTCTTGATCCCTTTAGCCCTATATCTTGAACACGTCCAATATTTTAGCCTAGGCACAACTGCTTTCTATGACAGAGAATTCGACAGGCTCCCCACTCTCTAGTGAATATGTTTCTCCTCATCTCAGTCCCCTGCATCCCTAGAGTGGGACCCTCTGGAGTCCCCATGTGATCAGGAACAGCCTTCCTGCATTGACGTTTTGCCTAGTCTTGTTCAAATTTTAATTGGTTTTCCCAACCCCATGGTTGTAAACTCCTGGGAATATTGTCCCAATTGATTCAGTCCCTCTTGATTCATCAGTCCTGCCTTCCCAACAACCAGTCCAGTAAACCAGACTCAGACTCAAAACATGAACTCTGTTACTTTCTCCACACACGCTGCTAGACCTGCTGAGATTCTCCAGCGTTCTCTGGTTTCAGATCCGGTCAGGCTCGGTCTTACATTACCTGGGCACAGGGCTGGTCACAGAACCAGAGACTTGTCCAGCACGGAAACAGACCTCTCGGTCCAACCTGTCCATGCCGACCAGATATTCTAACCTAATCTAGTCCCATTCCCCAGCACTTGGCCTATATCCCTCTAAACCCTTCCCATTCATGTCCCCATTCAAATGCTTTTTAAATGGTGTCATTGTACCAGCCTCCACCACTTCCTCTGGCAGCTCATTTCATACATGCACCACCCTCTGAGTGAAAAAGTTGCCCCTTAGGTCTCTTTTATATCTTTCCCCTCTTAGTTTAACCCCATGTTCTGGACTCCCCCATCCTAGGAAAAATACCTTGTCTTTTTATCCTATTCATGCCCCTCATGATTTTATAGATCTCTAAAAGGTCATCCCTCAGCCTCCGATGCTCCAGGGAAAACAGCCCCAGCCTGTTCAGCCTCTCCCTATAGCTCAAACTCTCCAACCCTGGCAACATCCTGGTAAATCTTTTCGGAACCCTTTGAAGTTTCACAATATCCTTTAACTTTCCATTTATATTCAGACCTTGTCCTAGATTCTCATCCTATGCTGTACTGATAAGTATAGGAGTGCCAGGGACAGGTGTTCCCATGTATCTGCTGGATGGAAACAATTCTGCTGAATGGGTGGCACGGTGGCACCCAACCCTGGTTAGCACTGCTGCCTCACAGTGCCAGAGACCCGGGTTCGATTCCCGCCTCAGGTGGAGTTTGCACCTTCTCCCTGTGTCTGCGTGGGTTTATTCCAGTTTCCTCCCACAGTCACAAAGATGTGCAGGTTAGGGTGGATTGGCCACGCTAAATTGTCCCTAGTGTTAGATAAAGGGGTAAATGTAGGGGAATGGGTGGGTTGCGCTTCAGCAGGTCGGTGTGGACTTGTTGGGCCGAAGGGCCTGTTTCCACACTGTAAGTAATCTAATCTAATAAAAATTGTGCATTTGAAGGTGCTGGCTAAGGATCTTTGGTGAATGTCAGCAGGTCATCTTGTAGATGGCATACACCGCAGTGGCTGAGCATCAGTAATAAAGGGAGTGGGTGTTTGGGGATGTGGTGCCAATTAACCAGGGTTACATTATCCTGGATGGTGTCAAGGTTCGAGTGTTAGTGGAGCTGTGCTGGTCCAGGCAAGTGGGGAGTATTCCATCACACTCCTGACTTTGGGAAGTCAGCAGGTGAGTTACTCACTACAGGACTCCTAGCCTCTGACCTGCTCTTGTAGCCACTGCGTTTACACGGTGAATCCAGTCAAATTTCTGGTCAATGGTAACACCCAGGGTGGCGAGAGTGAGGAATTCAGCGATGGTGATGCCATTGAATGTCAAGGGGCAGTGGTTAGATTGTCTTTTGAGATGGTCATAGCCTGGCATTCGTGTGGCACAAATGTTCCTTGCTACTTATCAGTCCAACCCTGGATATTGTCCAGATTTTGTACATGCGTCTTTCTCCCTCCACCCTGACAGTTCCCCTCAACAGCTTGAAATCTTGAATCAAATCAAATCTTGAATCAAAAACCTTCCAAATGCCACAGAACTGGACTGACCATTTATTACAAGTATTTGAACTCTAGTTATGGGGAAACTGTTACCAACCATTGACATCTAACTTTAATTACATATAAACACCTCCCTTTATGGTCACCTAAATGCATACACATAAAGAATGGGGGGAAAAAATGGTGTTATGGATGGAGGGAAAATCTGGGAAAGCAGTTCATTGTGAACAGGAGCCAAAGGTTACTGGGACGATTCTTGTGCTGCCCTCACAGTGTTTCTTCTCTGGTTTGCAAAAGCACAGGGTGGCTGATTCACTGACTTCTGGATGTAAGTTTGCTCACTGAGCTGGAAGGTTCGTTTTCAGATGTTTCGTCACCATACTAGCTAACAACATCAGTGAAGCCTCTGGTCTATCAACACGCACATTGATTTAGATCCCAGCTACCTCCCTCTGAGAAAAAGAGCGAGAAATGACATCATCAGGACAGGAAATGACATCACCAACCCAAGGAAATCTAAACACATTAATAGCAAGAAGGACATAACAATGGCGCTTCACCAGAAGCTCACGGATGATTTTCCCCAGTATGGTGACGAAACGTCTGAAAACGAACCTTCCAGCTCAGCGAGCAAACTTACATCCAGAACCTCAACCTGAGCTACAAATCTTTCTCAAAGCTTGCTAGGTCTCTGACTTATCAATTAAAAGTCACAGCAACTGCTCTTCGGGTTCAAAGTGGCTGACTGCAGAGGACAGAGAGCGGGTTTCTCAGCTGGAAGGCTTCTCTGTATCCTGCTCACATGCCCAAGCTGTTTGGCCAACTGAGAATCAATCACGTCATCATTGGCAGGCGGGAAACCTTCGTTATTGGTAACTGGTCCCAAACCAATCTACTCCTTGTTACGAACCAAAGCTCCAGCAAACAACTCTTTGGCTCCAGTTTATTTGCAAACTACAGCTCTGTAAACAATGCTTATAATTAGCGTCAGGTAACTTACGTTCAGCAATCATTGGTTTGATAACATTTCAATCAAAAATAAAAAGACAACTTCTACAGGGGCCTGTCATTTGAATTGTTAACGAACCCAGTGGATAGTTGAGGGTGAAACACAGAATCTTATGCAGGTACCACCTGTCATCTCCCGTCACTCAGCTAATTTCTGAACCTGGTCAAGAATTTGTCCTCCATTCTATGAGTTTTAAGCGAGCAGTCTCTAATGAGGAACTTTATCGAATGCCTCCTGGAGAAAGGGGAAATAGCTAGAAACTGGGTGTGATGAATCAGCCACAATCCATAGGATGGTGGAACAGGCTGGGGGGGGGGGGGGGGGGGCGGGGGGTGAACAGTCTACTCCAAATTCTTACAATCTTACACCAGCAACAACCCCTGTCTATTATTTTCGTCACCTTCCCTCACCCCACCCTCCCTCTCACACACACACAAAAACAGTCTCCTTTCCCGCAACATCTCTTGATTTATTTTGGAAAAATTATCAATTTGCACAGGGTTTGGATAATAATTCAAGACTGAACATGGCTGAAGAACACTTTGCCAAGAGTTTGTGTTTCTCTTTCATCAGGACCAACGCAAGAACGCCCGATCTCAAACCATCACAATGGCGGGGAAGGGGAAGGGTGCTGTTTGGTTGGTAGGTTGCCTTTGGCCAAGGGAACGGAATTGAGGGACACTTGGTGAGATGGATCAGAAACTGGTTTAGTAACAGGCCACAAAGGGGGGTGGTAGTAGTTGGCTGATTGAGTGAAGGCCGCTGTCCAGCGATGTACCATGAGGACCAGCACTCGGACCCTTATTGAAGGTCTTACGAGGAAAGGCTGAGGGGCTTGAGGCTGCTTTCGTTAGAGAGAAGAAGGTTGAGAGGTGACTTAATAGAGACATATAAGATAAGTAGAGGGTTAGATAGGGTGGACAGGGAGAGCCTTTTTCCAAGTATGGTGACGGCGAGCACAAGGGGGCATAGCTTTAAATTGAGGGGTGATAGATATGGGACAGATGTCAGAGGTAGTTTCTTTACTCAGAGAGTAGTAAGGGTATGGAATGCTTTGCCTGCATCGGTAGTAGATTCACCAACTAAGTACATTTAAGTCACCATTGGACAAACATATGGACGTACATGGAATAGTGTAGGGTAGATGGGCTTCAGATTGGTATGACAGGTCGGCGCAACATCGAGGGCCGAAGGGCCTGAACTGCGCTGTAATGTTCTATGTTATATACAGAAATGATATAGATGAAAACGTGGAGGGCACGTTAAGCAAGTTTGCAGGTGATGCCAAGTGGTTAATAGTAAAAAAAAAGGTGGTTGTAGGTTACAGGAAGATGTAGATGGGTTGGTCAGGTGGACAAACCAGTGGAAGATGGTATTTAACCCTGATAAGTGCGAGGTGATGCACTTTGGAAGAATGAACAAGATGAGGGAGTATTTAATGAATGGCAGAACACTGAGGAACACAGGGGTCTTGGGGTAATTATTCACAGATCCCTGAAGTCCCCAGAGCACGTGATTAGGAATAGTCAAGGCACACGGGACACTGGCTTTCATCAGTCGTGGGGAGAGTATAAGAGCAGGGAGGTAACGTTGGAGCAGTACAGAGGGTTGGCCAGTCCACAGTGTGTACAGTTCTGGTCCCCTCACTACAGGAGGGAGGTGATCGCACTGGAGGGGGTACAGAGGAGGGTCACCACCATGTTCCCTGGGATGGAGACATTGAGCAACAAGGAGAGACCAGGTAGGCTTGGATAGTTTTCTTTAGAGCAGAGAAGATTGAAGCAGGGGACATGATTGAGGTGGATAAGATTATGAGGGGGATGGACAGAGTGAATAGCTGTTCCTCTTGGTTGAGAGGCCAATGATTGGGGGACATACTTTTTAGAGTCAGGGGCAGGAGATTCAGAAGGGATTTGGGGAAGAAAACATTTTCACTCAGCGTCACTATCACAGAATTGTTACGGTGCAGGACGAGGCTATTCAGCCCATCACGCTCATACCAGCTACTAATTTACAAGCAGTGCCCACTGGGCTAGTGCAATAAAAACACAACCAGAAGGGTGAGGAGAAAGAGGGGGGAGAGGATTATATTAAAATGAAATCAGAGGGAGGAATAATGCACTCTACCCCTGCAGTGCCCATCTCTCTCGATTGATTCTTAAAATCTGGAATAATCCAGATATTACTAAGCCGAAATAATTCAGCACTTCATTCCTGGTAATCTCCTGACAGGGCCTATTGCCTCTCCTTCATAGTGTTGTTGGTCTCAACAGAGATCACCTCAAATGGATTCCCTCTTCCCCTTTTCACCTCGAACATTCTCTCAAGTTGGAGTGGGCATCTCATTTCAGGGGAGACTCAATGGGACTTACAGAGAGTGTCGTGCATGTTATGATCACCACCCCGTTCCTGATTACTGAATCTCCCCAACACAAACATATTCCCTTCTCCTCAGAGTCATACAGCATGGAAACAAGCCCTTTGGTCGCACCATGCCGAACATAATCCGGAACTAAACCAGTCCCACCTGCCTGCTCCTGGTCCATAAGCCTTTCCTAATCATGTACTTACGCAACTTTATTTTAAATATTGTAATTGTAGCTGCTTCCTCAGGATTGCTCCCAGTTTTAGACAACATCCCATTTCAAGACACCTTGGCCTACATACTGGCTCTCTCGGCAACATTCTTTGTCAGAACAGCGCACCTGTTGGATAAGATAGACACTGTGGACCTGCAGAAAACCATCTTACCAGGTACCGCATTATATCTCCAGACGAGGACAGCTTACCGATTTCTGTTGAAAAGATATTTCAGATTTATCTATTGTGGGCTGACTTACATGGAAACAAGGAGCAGGAGTAGGCCACTGTAGGGATGACTCATGCTGGCTCACAACAAAATGGCCGACAAACCATGAGGTAGCCTGCCTTAGAATTAAAGGACAAGATGGCCGAAAGAAGATAAATAAGACTAACGGTCTGTCCCAGCTTTTACATAAAGGAAACGTGGTATCTTTGAACAAAACTACTCCAAAACCAGTAAATATGGCCTTGGACAGCAACCAGTTGAAAATGTGTTGCTGGTTAAAGCACAGCAGGTCAGGCAGCATCCAAGGAATAGGAAATTCGACGTTTCGGGCATAAGCCCTTCATCAGGAATGCTTGGACAGCAACCATCCTAGACAGTTATGATAAAAAAAAATGCCTATGAGACAAATAAGCGAATATTCTCAGCTCACCAATGAAAGAATGATTATGCCACCAAATGAATTAAACACCAGGTGCAAGATGTAGCTTATTAACTCCCTAAAGCAGCTATCAGAATGACAGCTAAAGTTACGTTTCTTTAAAGTTACTCAAAATATTTTTAAAAATCGGTTCTAGTTAAAGATTTGTTTTTAGAACCACAGGGGGAGGTTTCAACATAAGACACAGGAGTGGAAGGAAGGCCATTCAGTCCATCGAGTCCAGACCAATTGTATAAAATATTTAAAATCTGATTGAAGATTTGTAGCTCGGGTGTCCGTTGTTGTGGTTCTGCTCGCCGAGCTGGAAGTTTTTGCTGCAAACGTTTCGTTCCCTGGCTAGGGAACATCATCAGTGCTATTGGAGCCTCCTGTGAAGCGCTGCTTTGATGTTTCTTCCGGTATTTATAGTGGTTTGTTCTTGCCGCTTCTGGGTGTCAGTTTCAGCTGCAGTGATTTGTATGTGGGGTCCAGGTCGATGTATCTGTTGATGGATGTTCTTGCCGTTTCCGGGTGTCAGTTTCAGCTGTAGTGGTTTGTATATGGTGTCCAGGTCAATGTGTCTGTTGATGGAGTTTGGGGATGAATGCCATGCTTCTAGGAATTCTCTGGCTGTTCTCTGTCTGGCTTGTCCTATGATAGTGGTGTTTTCCCAGTCAAATTCATGTTGCTGGTTGTCTGAGTGTATGGCTACTAGAGATAGCTGGTCGTGTCGTTTTGTGGCTAGCTGATGTTCATGGATGCGGATTGTTAGCTGTCTTCCTGTTTGTCCTATATAGTGTTTGGTGCAGTCCTTGCATGGTATTTTGTAAACTACGTTAGTTTGGCTCATGCTGGGTATTGGGTCCTTTGTTCTAGTGAGTTGTTGTCTGAGCGTGGATGTTGGCTTGTGTGCTATTATGAGTCCTAAGGGTCGCAGTAGTCTGGCTGTCAGTTCTGGGACGCTCCTGACGTATGGTAGAGTGGCTAGTCCTTTTGGTTGTGGCATGTCCTCGTTCCTCGGAATATGGACATATAATAAACACTCAATTAAAGTATTAAAGGAAAAGCATTTAGACCTAGAGGTGAAGCTAACTAGCTTTAGGGAAATGACTTCAAAATAGATTGTTCACAGCCCATTAACCACAAAATGCTGAAATAGAAATAGTTGCATAACTTTGACACATCACTAACTTTGTAACAGAAAGCAATATTACAAATCCCACGCCAACTAGTTACAGTTGAATGGAATCCAGTGAGTGATAGAATTGAAGCTATCCTCAAGAAATAAGCCAGCCTGAAGGAGATCGGAGGGAGTACAGCCAGTGACTTTGGAATGTGATGCATGGAAAGATCCCAAGGACTAGCAATTAGAGGAAACAACATGAGATCACAGAAACCTGGCGCTGTCTATAGGAATGCCCATCATTGATTGGGTGTCTTATAAAATTGGGTATAGAAAATGAGGAGGAACATAGTGATCATGTTGTACGTGACTGTTAACAGGAAGTATATAAAAATACTGCTGTTATTGTGAACAGAGCATGTGTCACTAATCTATCTATTGATCTGATGTAAACCTTGTTGAGGGGGGATTCAGGGAAGATCCTTTGGCCCCTTCCCTGGCTTTAACCAGTTTCCACATGAATGAACTTCCAATTGCTTGAGTTCTGCCTGCCTCCTGAGTTTTTGTCCCACGTCAGGGGAAAAAGCTCCCCTTATCCATTTGGTCCTTCAGGCCTGCTCCCCATTCGATACAGTCACAGCTAATCCGATCGCAATCCGCCTATCCCCTCATACTTACACCCACCCCCCACGCTCATCAGGAATCTCCCTCCGTCTTAGAATAAAGTCAAAGACTCTGCCTCCCCCCCCACTTATTCTGAAGACAGTTTCCAAAGTCCTCAGAGAGAGGTATTTCTGCTCATCTTCATTTTGAATGGGTGAACCCTGATGTTTACACAGTGGTCATTCCATTCCTCAGACCCAGTTCTACAACCTTTCACCACAGGAAAGGGTCTCTCCATAACCACCCTAGACAGGCAACTCGGGATCCCACGTTTCAATCAAGGCCCCTCAGCCTTCTGGATACGAGGTTAGCTCACCTGCTAAAGCTTAATAAAATCAACTGGGCGAAAGCAAGGACCGCAGATGCTGGAGTCCTGAGGAAGGGCTTTTTCCTGAAATAATTTTCCTGCCCCTCGGATGCTGCCTGACCGGCTGTGCTTTTCCAGCACCACGCTAATCAATGCTTAATAAAAGTCGATTGTGAACTACAATTCACATCAAAAAGAATTTATGAAATCCTTCACTGGATTTAATAGGATATGCAGGTTGGAGGACTATGTGCCAGCATGATCACCTTGATAGGTGTGACTGGAAACCTTTCCAACAATGATGTAGAAATGTTTGAGTTAAGTGTTGCCTCAATGAATGAAGGGTTGGATTGATCAGCAGCAAGTAACATCCGCACCAGGCAAGTTTCAGGTAATGACCATCTCTAACGAGAAAGAGTCTACCATCTCACCTGGACATTCAATGGTGTTAATATCACTGATACCTCTATTGTCAATATCCTGGTGAACTGAACCAATTGTATCCACACTGTGGCTTTTGGCCTCTTGTGGCACAGTGGTAGTGTCCCTAGCTCTGAGCCAAGAGGACCTGTTCCAGTGGAAATCATTTACGCACTGACAAGAGCATATCAGCGTTTGGGAGCTCTGTGCTGAGTGGCTCCTGACAGCCTGTCCACCATCTGCGATGGAATAATCCCATCTTGCCCTGGACGGTTGCAGCCCCAACTACACTCCAGCAGCTCAACACCCAGCTTGACTGGCTCCACGTTCACAAACGTTCTCCTGCCCGCGCCCCCACCAAATTCCATCAGCGTTAGTACCAGCAGTGTGTACCATCTACAAGATACACAGCAATAACTCACCAAAGCTCCTTAGGCAGCACTTTTCCAAGCCTGTGACTTCTACCGTGTAGAAGGACAGGGACTTCAGACACCACCACCTGCAAGTTCCCCTCTAAGCCTGACTTGGAAACAGGGTATATCAATTTCTCTGGACACCGCAATGACATTGTAGGTCTAGCACACGGACTGCTCGCTTCCCAAGAACAGTTAGGGACGGTGAATCAATGCTGACTTAGCCAGTGATGCCGTGAAAAATAAACAAAGGAAGTACAACACACTTTCTGTGTTGCTTTGGCTTTAATGGAGTGCTTTCCTCAACTGGAATTGAACCTGGGTCCCTGAGGCAGAGGTGCTCAGCAGATTCGCTACCACAGCCACATCTCCTTCCTCAGCGCCTGCCTACGGAACCAACTGATCCCGCAAGGACTGAGGAGGAGGATGATCAGCCATGATCACAATAAATGGTGGTGCAGGCCCGAAGGGCAGAATGGCCTACTCCTGCACCTATTGTCCATTGACTCCCGACTACATTCAGACCAACACAATTTGGACCTGAACAGGACAAACAGTTTGTACGACAACTCTACTGCTTCCCTCAAATCCCAATTCTGCTGAGGTGCCTTGATCCCACAGGGCACTCTGTGCTTTGATGCATGTCAAGATTAGAGTGGTGCTGGAAAAGCGCAGCTGGTCAGGCAGCATCCGAGGAACAGGAGAATCAGAAAAGGCTTTTGCCCGAAACATCGATTTCCCTGCTCCTCGGATGCTGCCTGACCTGCTGTGCTTTGCCAGCACCACTCTAATCTTGACTCTAAACTCCAGCGCCTGCAGTACCCACTTCTGCCTCTTTGATGCGTGTGGACCAGGGGACTGAGAGCAGTGTGGCCCTGGCAGAACCCACAATGTACACTGGGGAGCCAGGTATCAATAGATCAGTGTCTCTCAATAGCAATGTCAACATCACAGAGCTGTCCATCGAGGGTACACCCATGGAGGCAGTGAACGGGTAAGACCGGGTTAGCCCTGCTTGTTACGAACAGCATGACTCTGGGCAATTTCCCACACAAATATCCGTATTGCAGCCACACTGGGAACGCCTAGGCTACGACCAAATTCGAGGCGTACAAATCTTCAGTACTATAGCCGGCGATACCGTTGGGTCACTTTGCTGTATCCGAGGCCTTCAGTCTTCTCTGGATATCACCGAGTGAATCACAATGGCATTAAAAATCGTACGGAAGCAGGGTTGGATTATCCCCTCAGCATTTCCGCCTGAGGACGGTGAAAGGTGCTTTCTGCCTTGCCATCTGCACTGAGGTGTGCGACTCTCCCACTACCGAGAATGGGATATTGACGGGCTTCCTCGACCCATCAGTTGTTTGGATCAGACGGCTCTCTGAAGAGCGGCCACAGCTGCATTGTGGGAAACAGGGGCTGCCAACAAACGCACAGCAAACTCCCACAAGCGGCCCCAGAGGGTGAAAGTGGGCTGGAACACCAGGAAGAACTCCATTGCCTCTCAAATTCCAGCACAGATTTTACAGCCACTTATAGGAGTGGCAGATGGAGACACCATTTAATGACTCGATGAACAATGACACCACTGATTGTGCAGCACTCCCTCAGTGGTGCACTGAAGGGGGTCAGTTTGGATTACAAGCACCCTCAGGATTGGTAAAGGGTTTCGATTTTCTGATTCACAAGGAGAGGACCCCCCCCCCCCACCGACTGAGCCAGAGCAGGCCATATACTGAGGAACCTCGATTATTCGAAGGACACAGGCAGGGAGCATTTTATTTGGTTAATTGAATTCCGAACAATCGAATGCCAAATAACATTATTTAGCTAAGCATTGGGACCTTGTGATCTTGCCAGGTAATCCGATACTCGGATAACCGAATGCCGGATGCTTGAGGTTCCTCTGTACCGATTTCACATGTAGTAGGGAACATCTTGGAGGGGCCTTATGAACAGGTTCACATACTGACCAGTTTCCATCTTCGGATTCATTCACTCAGACAGTCCATGCTAATTCCCTGTGCTCCCACAAACATCCACTCCCTTCAGCTCACCCCGTGTCAACATGGGAGTATGGGGCAGTGTCGAGAGAGCTTTATTCTGCATCTAAACCAATGGTTCCCTTCTCCCGGGAGTGTGCTCGATGGAGGTGGCGGTCAGGGGGCGTGACACTACAGCTAACCCCATGCTGTCCCTGTCGTGGGACTGTTTGACCAAGAGAGGGAGGGTTTGACAGAAGATCAGAACAGCATGCCAACTTTGACCTTGATACGAACACAAACTCCACAAGTGAAAGAGGTGATTCTAAAGATGTTGCATGGCATGCTTTATTGGGGCTGGGTGGGGTAATCTTTGGGCTGAAATTAATTCATATTATACATTTTTCAAAAAATAAATTTAGTGCTTATATTACAGTCGAGCTCCACCCCGGAGCTGAAAAAGTAGCCACTTGAAGATGTTGCTCTCTCAGAGCTGAGTGCTGTCTGCTCACCCCAAGTCAAGCCCTCTACGTCTGACAGAGCTTTCGAGTGGTGGGATGTGGGGCTGTCCTCTCGCCAGCCTCACCCTGTGCAGAGGTCACTCCCTGGGATAAGCAAGGCTGTACAGACGGCCTGGTACAGCACACAAATCATCAGTTTAGTTGTTAATGGTACAATCTGTCAGGTGTTTTTTTTTGTTTGGGGTGGGGGGGTGGAGGTGGGAAAGAGATTGTGTAATGGCTGAATCACAGAGCATGGGCAGCAGCAGCAGCAGGAGGGAGAACATGCCCTTTATGCCTTTGGTCACAATCGAGCAGCTCTCTCTCTGCCGCTAAGTGTAAATTGTCTTAAAAGAAAGAGGAAAACTGGCGATGGAGGGAAGGAAGTGTGAAGTAAGACCGATAACAAATCTGTGCACTACATGGACGTAGCGCAGGGAGAGATTCTGACTTTAATACTGTGACAGAGGTAAGAGAGCATAACAGGAAAGCAGGCACAGAGATGGAGGGAGTGGTGGTGTGACCCAGACCACAGTAACTTCAGAGATTTACAAGAATGAAAACATGAATTAAAAACTAATCTACACATATCAAGCAGGTCGTTTATGTACAGTTCTATACAGTTCACACTAACCTGCTCCATTAACAAAGAGCAGAAAAGGTTTCATTTACAGCAGGAGGGCCCAGGAGGTCCAGTTCTTTGCAGGGTGGTGGGAAGGGGCTTTGTGGGAGGTGGAGGGAAACACGCCACATGTACAAACTTGCAATCCCCCCCTTGGATAGAAAACGGAGCTCCAGCATGCACAACGAGGGCGCTGCTTTCGAGACCGAGCACTCTTGGACACGCAAGCTCAGCTGATCTCCCTCCCTCCCTCCTCCCCGTCTTGGCAAGGGTTGAGGCGGTGGTGGGGGGGGGGTGCTGGGGGAGGGAAGTGAGTCGTTTCACTTGAGGGAGTGGGGGGGTGAATCTGCTGAGTAACTGGAGTCTCTCTCTTTTCAGAGGAGATCGCTTCGGTTTGCCAGCAGGACATTGCGAGCACCCTGCAGGGGGGATCTGTTGCGCCCACGGAACTGGCACAGGCTCATTCCCCTGGACACGCGGCCTGGAGATACACGGGCAAAAGGATTATCCACGGGGACTATTTGGGTGGGTTGCAGCCGTCAAGGCAAACCCGACGGGCATTACACTGGCGCAAGCACAGCTGCCTGACTCACTAACAACTTGCTACATCTTAAAGGAGAGGAATAATCACATTTGCGTTAAAATCAGAATTGACTGGAACGGAAGGGAACATCCTCACCAAAGTACGCAGAAGCATTCCCAAAGTCGGCAGCACCGATGCCGAGGTGTGTATTAATTGGTGTCTGAACAGGTCACCAGCGCCTCAAGGCCCAGTCTTGAGGCACCGACTCCTCCCGGTGTCCCCCTATTCCCTGACACCCAGGGGGTGAAACCTGTTTGTTATCCCCTTGCCCCTGTGGGTAGGCAGCTGAGGACCTGGGGACCTTGGAGACCCACCTGGCGAGAGTGGGTACCCTTCAGGAGGGGGTGATGTGACAGGACGGCCCTTGCTCAGCTTCACACCCGAAGGGATCCTATTCCATCAGCACTGCTCCCAGCCAAAGGCACAGTGACGGGCGGACATTTGGGATTAAGCAGCTATTGAGGGGAGTGAGTTTTCGGCCTACGCATTCCCCTTCCATCTCCAACCTCTGAAGACAGCAAGGTGAAGTCAGAAGAAGCAAACACTCTCTCAATGCCAACTGAGTGAGCCGTGACTGACACATTTAGGAGGGAACTCCTCCCAAATTTCTCTCAGCGTGCCTTCAGAACATATCCTGGTTGATTGGGGACCCCATCCCCTGCTCTCTAGTTTATATAAACGTGGACGAAGGTAGACATTTTACAGAATCATCCCGTCGTCTGGAGGGACTCATTTTCTTGTGTTTTCAATGTCTCCTCTTCTTAATAACGGGGAGATTTGAGAGTGCTCGGAATGGGCATAAAATCAATCAAGGGGGGTCATGCCCCCTTGGTCACTACCCACTGACCCCGCTACCCCCCACACCCTGAACCCTCACTGGGACACCTTACCATCCAAGATTCTCAAAGCCCTCCAGGCCTGGGGAGCACTGGGCTGAGCTTTCCCACTATGGGTGAGGAAATGAGCCAGGATGCCCCATGACTGATGCTTGGCACTGCCCAGCACCCGAAGCAGATATGGATTTTTGGTGAGGGGGGTGGGTGGGGGGGTAATGCACCCAGCCAGAGGAGAATTAAAGGGACAGCTCAAACCTTGCACAGGGGAGGGCACGAACGCAGGCTGAGGGTGAGCAGGGGGGCACATGCCCCCGTCCCACAACCCGACCTCAGGTTATGACACTGTCCATACACGGGGTCCAGGTGGGGTGAAGTGGAGGAGGGGTTACAATTAAAACCAGTCCTTTAGGAGGAGGTGGGGGCGGGGGGGGGGGGGGGGGAAACAACACAGATCAGGCTGCACTCACCTCGACAGGTCAGCATCATTCACCAGCCCAAACTGGAGGAACACCTTCTGAAGCTGGACGCAGCAGCTGGTGAGGGCAAAGCCAGAGAAAGGGTGGGGCAGCACAGGGAGATGTGGTCAGGCTGGGGCACGCACACGTTAAAAACCCAAACCAGGCGCCAACAGACTGCCGCTGGGTGGGCCCACACTGGGCCGAAAGTAAGCTCCCACCGGTCACTTGCCCCCTCCCCCCGGCCAGCTTTCAGGGTCGGCCCACCCAGAGGGGACAGAACAGGAAGGAAGAGAGCGAAGGAGACACTGGAGGGTCGAGATGGAGGGTAACGGGCAGGTCAGTGCCCCTCAAACAATGGGCGAGAGGGGGGGGGACGGCTCTGCCGGCTCTAATTTTCTGGAACTTTCTCTGTCTCCGGCCCAGACTCGGCAACCCACCGACGGCAGCAACGGGTTTGTTCGGACACTGCCGCCTGGTGTTTCCAGGGCCTTCGAGTCCCATGGCCTCTCTCTCAGGTCGCGGTGAGGGGGTAGAAGGGTGGGGTGAGGAGTCTGGAGGAGGGTTGCCGATTCGGGTTGGGCGAGTGGGGGATGGGGCAGGAGCTGGTCCTAGGCCAGGAACACCACGAAGACGATGAAGAAGACAGCGAGGATGAGGAAGATCTTGATCATCAGCCAGCGGTTCGAGGAGACGGACTGGAAGTATTTGAGGATCTCGGTGTGCGCCGCCGCCACGTTCAGCTCAGTGTCCTCAACGTTGGCATCGATCCTGCGGGGTGGGGGTGGGGGTGGGGGTGGGGGTGGGGGTGGGAGGAGAGGCCGCGGTCAGAGTCTGGTGTCCACATGGCCTGTCACAGCAAGATGCGCATACCACCTAACCACCACCTCCCCCCAAAAATAAACCGCAGTCCACTTCCCCACACCAATCCACAAATCCCCCACCCACCCCATACCCACAACGTCAAACCCTCACCCGCACACCCCCACTCCCTGAACCATCCTCCCAACTCTGCCCCTAAAAACCCCACCTATACACCTACCCACCTCTCACACCCCCACTCCCCTAATCCCCAACCCCACCCCCAAAACCCTAATCCCACACTCCCCTAATCCCCAACTCCAACCCCAAAACCCTGACCCCACACACCCCTGACCCCCAACTCCAACCCCACACACCCCTGACCCCCAACCCCACCCCCAAAACCCTGACCTCTCACACCCCCGACCCCCGACCCCACCCCTGAAGCCCTAACCCCACACACACCCCTGATCCCCAACCCCACACACACCCCCGACTCCCAACCCCACCCCTGAAGCCCTAACCCCACACACACCCCTGATCCCCAACCCCACACACACCCCCGACCCCCAACCCCACCCCTGAAGCCCTAACCCCACACACACCCCTGATCCCCAACCCCACACACACCCCTGATCCCCAACCCCACACACACCCCCGACTCCAACCCCACTCCTGAAGCCCTAACCCCACACACACCCCCTATCCCCAACCCCACCCCCGATTCCCAACCCCACCCCCAAAACCCTAACCCCACACACCCCGACACCCAACTCCAACCCCACACACCCCTGACCCCCAACCCCACCCCCAAAACCCTGACCTCTCACACCCCCGACTCCCAACCCCACCCCTGAAGCCCTAACCCCACACACACCCCTGATCCCCAACCCCACACACACCCCCGACCCCCAACCCCACCCCTGAAGCCCTAACCCCACACACACCCCTGATCCCCAACCCCACACACACCCCGACTCCAACCCCACCCCTGAAGCCCTAACCCCACACACACCCCCTATCCCCAACCCCACCCCCGATTCCCAACCCCACCCCCGAAGCCCTAACCCAACACACCTCCCTGACCCCCAACTCGGCCCCCAAAACCCTAACCCCACACACCCCGACACCCAACTCAAGCCCCAAAATCCTGACCCCAAACACCAACAACCCCGCCCCCAAACCCTAACCCCACCCACACCATTGACCCCCAACTGTCCCCAAAACCCTAATCCCACACACCCCCGACGCCCAACACCGCCCCCCAAACCCCTAACTCCATACACTACCCCCACTCCTCGACCCCCATCTCTGCCTCCAAAACCCTGACCCCCCAACTCCGTCCCCAAAACCCCAACCCCACATACACCACCCACTCCGACCCCCAACGCCCCCCCAAACCCCAATCCCACACAGACACACCCCACTCCCCGACCCCCAACTACGCCCACAAAACCCTATCCTTCACACACATCCACTCCCTGACCCCCAACTCTGCCCTCACAATCATAACCCCACCCCCCCACTCCCCTGACCGCCAAAGCTGCCCCCAAAACCCCAACCCCACACAGACACACCCCACTCCCCTGACCCCCAACACCCTAACCTCACCCCACGCCCTGACCCCCAATTCTGCCCCCAAATCCCTAACCCCCACTCCTTGACCCCCAACTCCACCTCAAAACCCTAACCCCTCCCACACACATCCCACACCCCCAAATCCCTAACCCGCCACACACCCCCACTTCCCCCCAAACCCTAACCCCCCCCACACACACACCACTCCCCTGAACCCCAACTCAGCCCCCAAAACTCTAACCCCCGCACTCACCCCCCGTGCCCCTGACCCCCAACTCTGCCCCCACAACCCTAACCCTACGCACCCGACCCCCAAAACCCTAACCCCACAGACACCCCTGACCGCCAACCCCACCCCTCTGACCCCCAACTCCACCCCAAAACCCTAAACCCACACACTCCCCCCACTCCCCTAACCACAACCCCACCCAAAACCCCCACTCTTGCAAACCCGATACTCCCCAAAACACCCACCCACTCCCCTGCACCCCTCCAACTTCACCCCCCCAAAATCCCTACTGACACACACCCCCACACCTTCCAAAACTCCCACCAACCTACCACCCCAACCCCTAACCTCACCCTTCACCCCCCCCACCCGGGATGCACCTCGCCCACCCACCCCACCAATAGTGAGAGTCACAACACGGGTGGGTATGGGGTCAGGGAAAGGCCAAGCAAGAGCTTCACCCGAAACCCGGCCAGTCAAATAGCCCGGCCCACACCCGAAGCCCAGCCAGTCAAATAGCCCGGCCCACACCCGAAGCCCGGTCAGTCAAATAGCCCGGCCCACACCCGAAGCCCGGTCAGTCAAATAGCCCGGCCCACACCCGAAGCCCGGCCAGTCAAATAGCCCGGCCCACACCCGAAGCCCGGCCAGTCAAATAGCCCGGCCCACACCCGAAGCCCGGCCAGTCAAATAGCCCGGCCCACACCCGAAGCCCGGCCAGTCAAATAGCCCGGCCCACACCCGAAGCCCGGTCAGTCAAATAGCCCGGCCCATACCCGAAGCCCGGTCAGTCAAATAGCCCGGCCCACACCCGAAGCCCGGTCAGTCAAATAGCCCGGCCCACACCCGAAGCCCGGCCAGTCAAATAGCCCGGCCCACACCCGAAGCCCGGCCAGTCAAATAGCCCGGCCCACACCCGAAGCCCGGCCAGTCAAATAGCCCGGCCCACACCCGAAGCCCGGCCAGTCAAATAGCCCGGCCCACACCCGAAGCCCGGCCAGTCAAATAGCCCGGCCCACACCCGAAGCCCGGCCAGTCAAATAGCCCGGCCCACACCCGAAGCCCGGTCAGTCAAATAGCCCGGCCCACACCCGAAGCCCGGCCAGTCAAATAGCCCGGCCCACACCCGAAGCCCAGCCAGTCAAATAGCCCGGCCCACACCCGAAGCCCGGTCAGTCAAATAGCCCGGCCCACACCCGAAGCCCGGTCAGTCAAATAGCCCGGCCCACACCCGAAGCCCGGTCAGTCAAATAGCCCGGCCCACATCCGAAGCCCGGCCAAGCCCCAGAGGAGATGCTTTCGCCCGTCGGTCAGACAGCGGGAAGACTGGAGGCGGTGAAGCTCTCAGAGGGGGTGCCGAATGGCTCGTCCTTTCACTCCCCCATCTACGGCAGTGAGTCACGCCCTGGGAAAGCTGCACTCCTGAACAGGGAGGCAGGCCCCCATCCCCACAGGACCCCCTCATCACCCCCCCCCTGCCCACCTCTGAATAGTCTCCTCTTGCTCCTTGACCATGTGCGCGAGCTGCTGGAAAATGGAGCCCAGCTCCACGATGGTGGCTTCGATGTTTTGCATAGTGTCCGCTCTGCTCTGGATGTAGGAATCCTGTGGCGGTGGGAACGGGTGGGGGTGTGTTAATGAAGAGACGACAGAGAGACAGAGAGAGACACAGAGAGAGAGAGAGACACAGACAGAGAGAGGCACATACAGAGAGAGAGAGAGAGAGAGAGACACACACAGACACAGACAGAGAGAGAGAGACACACAGACAGAGAGAGAGAGACAGACAGACACAGACAGAGAGACACACACACAAGAGAAAAGGCACCAGGTCACATAGGCTGTTTCCTCAACACGATGAGCAGGTGAAAGTTAGGGAGAGGTAACCGGGTGGTCAAACGTGCTCCGTGTCGAAGGTCAATCCCACCCCCACCCTCCCTCCATCTTGGGTGGGCAATACTCGCCCAAAGCAGCCTGGGGAAAGAGGTTCCCAACAGCCCCTTGCTCAAACACCAAACCACAGCTTGTCATTACACGGCTACAAACGCCCCCCCGTTCCATTACAGCCCAGAACTCTGCAGTTATTAAAAACATGGCTGGATAGGCTGGGACGGTCTTTCAGGTGAAAGTGAGGACTGCAGATGCTGGAGATGAGAGTCAAGTGGTGCTGGAAAAGCACAGCAGGTCAGGCAGCATCCGAGGAGCAGGAAAATCGACATTTCAGGCAAAAGACTTTCATCAGAAATGAGGCTGTGAGCCTTGGGAGTGGAGAAATAAATGGGAGGGGGGAGGCAGGGCTGGGGAGAAGGGAGCTGAGTGCAATAGGTGAATGGAGGTGGGAGTAAAGGTGATAGGTTGGAGAGGAGGTTGGGGCTGATAGGTGGGAAGGAAGACTGACAGGTGGGACAGGTCATGAGGGCGGTGCTGAGCTGGAAGGTTGGAACTGAGGTGAGGTAGGGGGAGGGGAAATGAGGAAACTGGTGAGGTCTACATCGATGCCCTGGGGTTGAAGTGTTCCGAGGCGGAAGATGAGGCGTTCTTCCTCCAGGCACCAGGTGGTGAGGGAGCAGCGGTGAAGGAGGCCCAGGACCTGCATGTCCTCGGCAGAGTGGGAGGGGGGAGTTGGGCCACGGGGCGGTGGTGTTGATTGGTGCGGGTGTCCCAGAGATGTTCCCTAAAGCGTTCTGCGAGAAGGTTTCTCACTGGGGTGTAGGAGAGATGACCCGAGAGATATTTATAAAATAATGAGGGGTACAGATAGAGTTAATGGTAGTTGTCTTCTCCCTAGGGTGGGGGGATTTCAAGATCAGAGGGCAAGGAGAGAGATTTTAAAAAAACACAATGCAATTTTTTTTTTCATAGAGGGTTGTTGGCGTGTGGAATGACCTTCCTGAGGAAGTGATGGACATGGGTACGGTTACAACATTTGAGAGACATTTGGATAAGGACATGAATAGGAAAGGGTTTGGAGGGATATGGTCCAGGAGGCGGCAGGGGCCTGTAGTTTAGTTTGGGATTATGGGTTGGCATGGGCTGACTGGACTGAAGGGACTGTTTCCGTGCTGTATGAGCCTATGGCTAATTAGAAATGGGTAATAAATGCAGGATGTAGCCAGTGATACCCGCATCCCGTGACTGACCTTCAGAAGTCCTGGATGTCGGTTTGCTCACTGAGCTGGAAGGTTCGTTTTCAGACGTTTCGTCACCATACTAGGTATGGCGCCTCCAGAGGCTCACTGAAGATGTTACCTAGTATGGTGACGAAATGTCTGAAAACGTACCTTTCAGCTCAGCGAGCACACCGACATCCAGGACCTCAACCTGAGCTACAGATCTTCTCAAAACTTGTTTCAGAAGACAATTATCCAGCACAAACTGTGATGTGGACACTGACTGCAAGGTACCTGCACTGGTATGACGAGACGAGAGAGGGAGAACAGAGAAGGTGCAAGGGGGCAGGTGGAGCTGAGAGGAGGGGTAAGGGGCCGAGAGACTGGCAGTGGGTCGGGACTGAGCTATGTTGCCTCCCTTACCTGCTCGTCGATGAGCTGAAGCTGCTGGCTGGTCTTGGCGTCCATGTCAATGGCGATGTCCCCCGATCTGCGTGCGTCGTCTTGCAGCAACACTGACCCACCTGCAGGAGGGAGACATGCAGGAGTTGAGACATTAGCATTAAGGCAGTGGGGTTGTGAAGGCTGGGGGGCTGGGTGGAGACCTGGCCACATGATGAGGGAGGGCGCGCAAGAGCAGTTTCACCAGAACGACACTGGGCCTGAAACAGTTAAATGACGAGGACAGGTTGCATAGATTGTTCTGTTCTTTGCTGGTTGGGGAGATTAGGGAGGTGATTGGATTAAAATGTTTAAGATGATTAAAGAGTTCAACAGGGTCAATGGAGACAAAACGTAATTCCTCAGGGGTCGGTGGGGGTGAGCAGAAAGCAAAACCAGGTGAAAATCAGAACAATGGGAAGCTGTTCAGGACGTTGGGCGGGGGAAAATACAGCCAGGATATGAGGGACATAATGAATCAAGCAGCGGGAATCATGGTTACCCTCCATCTTGACCCCACTTGATCAAGCTCAGACCTGTCACATTCAGATTAATCTCACTGGCTTTACCTGGGAGCACTTGCCCAGTTCCATGACCGTACACACAGACAGGATTTTCCTAATTTCGAGGAGGAGGAGAAGGCCATTCCGATGCTCAGGCTGGTCCGGGCATTCAGGGAGATTATTGCGAATGACAGCCTATTATTAGCAGATTACAACTAACAACTAAATACCATCCTCGGCTTCTTGGAAAGTCCCTGTGTATGCAGATGTGCTTCCAGACATGACCATTTCCTGATAGATCTGTCTCTAATTTTCTTTAAGATTCTGAACAAAACCCAATATTTCGTAAATAACAAATCACTCAACTAAAATTAATCTTTCACTTGTTATAACCTTGAAAACGTTGATCTTGCATCCAAGGCAGTGAGGGACAGAGTGCAAAACCACATCGTTCTGTATCAGGGTCAGTGAGGGACAGAGTGCAAAACCACATCGTTCTGTATCAGGGTCAGTGAGGGACACAGTGTAACACCACACCGTCCTGTATCAGGGTCAGTGAGGGACACAGTATAACACCACACCGTCCAGTATCAGGGTCAGTCAGGGACACAGTATAACACCACACCGTCCTGTATCAGGGTCAGTTAGGGACACAGTGTAACACACACCGTCCTGTGTTAGGGTCAGTCAGGGACACAGTGTAACACACACTGTCCTGTATCAGGGTCAGTGAGGGACACAGTGTAACACACACCGTCCTGTATCAGGGTCAGTGAGGGACACAGTGTAACATCACACCGTCCTGTATCAGGGTCAGCTAGGGACACAGTGTAACACCGCACTGTCCTGTATCAGGGTCAGTGAGGGACACAGTGTAACACCGCACCGTCCTGTATCAGGGTCAGTCAGGGACACAGTGTAACACACACCGTCCTGTATCAGGGTCAGTGAGGGACACAGTGTAACACCGCACCGTCCTGTATCAGGGTCAGTCAGGGACACAGTGTAACACCGCACCGTCCTGTATCAGGGTCAGTGAGGGACACAGTGTAACACCGCACCATCCTGTATCAGGGTCAGTGAGGGACACAGTGTAACACCGCACCATCCTGTATCAGGGTCAGTGAGGGACACAGTGTAACACCGCACCATCCTGTATCAGGGTCAGTGAGGGACACAGTGTAACACTGCACCGTCCTGTATCAGGGTCAGCCAGGGACACAGTGTAACATCACACCGTCCTGTATCAGGGTCAGCTAGGGACACAGTGTAACACCGCACCGTCCTGTATCAGGGTCAGCCAGGGACACAGTGTAACACACACTGTCCTGTATCAGGGTCAGTGAGGGACACAGTGTAACACCGCACCGTCCTGTATCAGGGTCAGTCAGGGACACAGTGTAACACCGCACCATCCTGTATCAGGGTCAGTCAGGGACACAGTGTAACACCGCACCGTCCTGTATCAGGGTCAGTGAGGGACACAGTGTAACACCGCACCGTCCTGTATCAGGGTCAGTGAGGGACACAGTGTAACACCGCACTGTCCTGTATCAGGGTCAGTGAGGGACACAGTGTAACACCGCACCATCCTGTATCAGGGTCAGTCAGGGACACAGTGTAACACCGCACCATCCTGTATCAGGGTCAGTCAGGGACACAGTGTAACACACACCGTCCTGTATCAGGGTCAGTGAGGGACACAGTGTAACACACACCGTCCTGTATCAGGGTCAGTGAGGGACACAGTGTAACACACACCGTCCTGTATCAGGGTCAGTCAGGGACACAGTGTAACACACACCGTCCAGTATCAGGGTCAGTCAGGGACACAGTGTAACACACACCGTCCAGTATCAGGGTCAGTGAGGGACACAGTGTAACACCGCACCGTCCTGTATCAGGGTCAGTGAGGGACACAGTGTAACATCACACCGCCCTGTATTAGGGTCAGTGAGGGACACAGTGTAACACCGCACCGTCCTGTATCAGGGTCAGTGAGGGACACAGTGTAACACCGCACCGTCCTGTATCAGGGTCAGTGAGGGACACAGTGTAACATCACACCGCCCTGTATCAGGGTCAGTGAGGGACACAGTGTAACACCGCACCGTCCTGTATCAGGGTCAGTGAGGGACACAGTGTAACACCGCACCGTCCTGTATCAGGGTCAGTGAGGGACACAGTGTAACACCGCACCGTCCTGTATCAGGGTCAGTGAGGGACACAGTGTAACACCGCACCGTCCTGTATCAGGGTCAGTGAGGGACACAGTGTAACACCGCACCGTCCTGTATCAGGGTCAGTCAGGGACACAGTGTAACACCGCACCGTCCTGTATCAGGGTCAGTGAGGGACACAGTGTAACACACACCGTCCTGTATCAGGGTCAGTCAGGGACACAGCGTAACACACACCGTCCTGTATCAGGGTCAGTCAGGGACACAGTGTAACACCGCACCGTCCTGTATCAGGGTCAGTCAGGGACACAGTGTAACACACACTGTCCTGTATCAGGGTCAGTGAGGGACACAGTGTAACACACACCGTCCAGTATCAGGGTCAGTGAGGGACACAGCATAACACACACCGTCCTGTATCAGGGTCAGTCAGGGACACAGTGCAACACACACCGTCCTGTATCAGGGTCAGTCAGGGACACAGTGCAACACACACCGTCCTGTATCAGGGTCAGTCAAGGACACAGTGCAACACACACCGTCCTGTATCAGGGTCAGTAATTGCTGTAACAATTAGCGGATTCCTGTAATTGGGACAATGCTTACCATAACCATTCGCAGCTGATGGCGGGAGGCTTGAAACTGTGGCATGTGAGAACTGCTCTCTTCTGTTTCTCTGCATTTTGAGATTCTGCCAGTTGGGAAAAGAACGTATGAATGACAAGACATTAAGAACAGCCCAAGTTCACTCAGGTACAGTTCAATCTGAAGAGTGTGCAGCTGCTGCCTCCTAGGGACACCAGTGGTGTCTCCACCTCTCTTGGGAAGCTCACAATAACACACCAAATAAAAAACAACAGCGTGCCTAAAATAGGGGTCAGACCTAACTGGGATCCTGGGATGCAAGCTCAGAGGTCTCGGAGTCCCTCAGATTGAGATTAAAACGAAGCTGGCAGTAGACTCTATCCTTTAATAATTCACGTCAGGCACACAGCAGCTTTACATTATTACAAGGAAGAAATTTCAAGGGAGGCCGGGAGACTGGCTTGGCCTCAGGGAGGAGATTCTTCATAGCAGTCTTCGGAGACTTGTCGGTGCTACCCTAGTGACTAAGTGCCACCGAAACTGGCAATATCCCAGGATCCTCTTTGCGTCGACCATGTCTGTACTCACTAATATGACAGGGAAATCCTGCATTTGCTGGAAATCTTCATCCAAAACACAGAATACTGGAGAAACTCAGCAGGCCTGGCTGCATCTGCGGAGAGAGAAACACCAGTTTCAAACTGGCAGGACTTTCCTTCAGGACTGACCCAGTTGCTGCTAGGTCTGCTGAGCTTCTCTGGCATTGTCTGTGTTTGCTTCTTGTTCATACACCACCTCCGTTGCCCTAAGATGGGTCTTTCAGCTGCCGAGTCAGAGTCATACAGCACGGAAACAGACAGTCAACAGAAACAGAGCAGAAACTGACTGAAAGGTCCAACCAGTCCACACCATGCTCCCCAACTATACTTGCCCCAGCTATCTGCGCCTGGCCCATGTCTTACCCCTACACATGAACTTATCCTAATATATTTTTAACAATCTAACTGTCCCTGCGTCCACCACTTTCTGTGGCAATTCATTCCACACATGAACCACTCTCCTGACCTTTTTAAATCTTGCTTCTCTCACCTTACAAATGCACCTAGTTTTGAACTCCCCTACCCAAGGGAAAAGACCCGTATCCACACCCCTCATGATTTTATAGTCCCCAACCTTCTATGCTGCAGTGATGAGAGTCCCAATTTTTTTTTATATCTCAAACTCTGCATTCTCGACACCACCTGGTAAATCCTTTCTGAACCCCTTTCCAGTTTAATAATATCCTTCCGATAATGGAGTGACCGCAACGGCACACACTTTTCGAGAACAGGTTTCATCAACATCCTAGGCAAAACGTGAGGACTGCAGATGCTGGAAATCAGAGCCTAGATTAGAGCGGTGCTGGAAAAGCACAGCAGGTCAGGCAGCGTCCGAGGAGCAGGAAAATCGACGTTTCGGGAACCTGATGAAGGGCTTTTTGCCCGAAACGTCGATTTTCCTTCATCAACATCCTGTACAACGTGAACGTGATGTCCCAATTCTGTATACTCAGTGCTCTGACAAATGCTGACTTTGATTGACAGAAATGGACATCCTGGGCTACTGCCAGGACCTAACGGCTGGGTTGGGCTGTCATCAGAGGTGTGACACAGGATGCAGTGCAAAGTGGCCTTAATCCTCTCTGGTATTTACTTCAACAGCCCCGGTTTCCTGCTCTGATGATCCAACCCTTTCACTTCCCTATCAGTGGGATCTGCTAATGGGATGAGCTGGTGGCTGGCAGGACTTAGCACAGGAAGGAAGGGCCTCAGTAATTCACAGATAAGGATGAGAGATAATGCATTAAGATCCATTTTGGAGCACACCGATCTCCCTCTGCTCCGGTTAGTGCAATTACCTGCTGATCACACTGGGTCAGAGTTGGGTGAAGTGATTCTGAATCACAACAGGATCAGTGTGACTCTCAGACCATTAACACCAAATAATCGAGTTGACAAATTTTTCCACCATGGCCCTGGGAAAGCGCTGACTCTCAATAGACTGTGCTGCTAGTGCCACCTGTCCTCTGGAGTCTCAACCAACTGATCACCCTTTAAAAATAAGGAGTCACCATTTAAGACAGAGGCGACTTGACAGGTCTTCTCACAGAGAGTCATGAGTCTTTGAAACCCTCTTCCCCCTAAAGGTGATGGGGCAGAATCTTTGAATATTTTTTTGGTGGAGAGAGAGAGATTTTTGTGTTGTAGGAAGTTACAGCAACAGGAAGTCGGCCATTCAGCCCCTCAAGCCTGTCCCACCATTTGATAATATCAGGGTTGATCCATACATCTGCCTCTGGCACATATCCTTCCATACCTTTACTTAACAAAAATTGTGGGCGGCACGGTGGCACAGTGGTTAGCACTGCTGCCTCACAGCACCTCAGACCCGGGTTCAATTCCCGACTCAGGTGACTGACTGTGTGGAGTTTGCACGTTCTCCCTGTGTCTGCGTGGGTTTCCTCCGGGTGCTCCGGTTTCCTCCCACAGTCCAAAGATGTGCGGGTCAGGTGAATTGGCCATGCTAAATTGCCCGTAGTGTTAGGTAAGGGGTAAATGTAGGGGAATGGGTGGGTTTCGCTTCGGCGGGTCGGTGTGGACTTGTTGGGCCGAAGGGCCTGTTTCCACACTGTAAGTCTAGTCTAATCTAAAAAAAAATATCTACCTGGGATTTAAAATTAACAACTGACCCAGCATCCAGTGCTGTTTGTCAAAGAAAGTTACCTTTGGGTGGCCTGGTGGTTCCTGACATTTTTACTGAACAGTCTTGGCTCTAATTCTCAGGCTCTGCTCTTAGTTCTAGAACTGCCAACCAATGGAAATTATTTATCTTCAAATGTTATCTTTTCCCGTTAGTACCTTGATCACCCTTTAACCTTCTAAACTCCAGAGAAAACAGGCTAGCCTGATTTATATAAACTCTAGCCATCGCTTAAACCCAGATTTCTTTTGATAAGCAAAGGGCAAAGCAGAAGATGGAGTCATGGAGCAGGTCCAACTTGGATCTAGTAGAACAGTGGGAAAGGGGGTCGAAATGCCACCTCCAGTTACAACTTTGCCGCAATTCAGTCTCTGACTCCCACCAGCCACGTGCGAAAGCAGCCAGGTCTGGGCTTTGCAACAGGGACATAGCCTGGGACAGCACGACCCCCCCCCCCGCTCAGTTCGCAACTCTTACTGTGTGAGGTCAAGCTTTTCAACGTTCGAGCTGGTCTTACCTCTGTCCTCACTTCGAGAACCGACTTAAAATCATTCGACATGGAGGCCAGCCGGGACTGTGAAGGGAAAAGACAACACGTCACCAAAATAAAAAGGGGGGGGGGGGGGGGGGGGGGCTCGGCACCAGAAACAAAGGCTCACTCGAGAGGGCAAGCAAATTCACGGATGACTTGCTGCGCCTGAGGTGACGCACCGTCTTCCCAGTCCAGCAAGGGTCATCAGCAATTAACGATGATCCCTGTGTATACTGCAGCCTTGTTGCACTGAATATCTTGGTCTGAAATATGGGACCAAACATAATCTGACAACAGCTGCTTCAGGACATATTCGGCGACTGAAAGTTTGGCTAAGGAGGTTGACTTTGCGCATTGAGAGGGGGGAGGCAGGGAGGCAGAGGATGGGAGGCGTAGGGACAATTTCTGAAGTTAGGTCCCCAGGCAGCGGGAGACAGTCTTCCCAGCAATGCCCACGTCACGTCCCACGACAGGTGTACAGGTTCGGGAATGAGCTGCACAGAAACACAAAGAAAACCGTTTCGTTCCCCGGCTCCGGGATAAGGAGCCAGCATGACAGTGGCATTACCTGCAGGGAGACCACAATGGTGTTGGAATGCGTCTGTAAGTGTCGGCCATTTTGACTCTCCTTGGTTCTGACAAAGTCTTGTAGTTGTGCGATCTGCTTGTTCAGGCTGTTTATATCCTAAAAGGTCAGAAATAAATGACGTGAACAAAAAACCGTTGACTAAAACACAGAATTGTACAACATAACATAAGGCCGCCTCTGGAGTATAGAACGCGGCCCATTGTGAAAAAGCTATCCAATTTGCCACGCTCCTGCCTTCTCATTATCCCAAACCTGCACATTTTGCCCTTTCAAACATTTCTCTCATTCACGATTTGAAAGCTCCTATTGAGGCTGTTCCTGCTCCCTTTCAGACAGCACGTTCCAGATCAGATAGTCAGATTCTCATCTCTCTCCTTCCCTTTCCTGATGAACTTTAACCTGTCTCTTCTGATTACTGAGCACCTTTAAGCTTACATCAGTTTTTACTGACGATGCCAACTTCCTCTCAGATAGTAATCAGTCAGAGAGAAAGGGTATCTCATCTGCAGTCTTGTGGATACTGTTCCTCCAAGTGTGTCACAGAATCCCCTCCAGTAGGGAAGCAGGCCACTCAGCCCATCGGGTTCACACTAACCCTCTGAAGAGCATCCCACTTAGACACCCCCCCATCCCCATAATCCTGCATTCCCTCCAGTTAACCAACCTCGCCTGCACGTCCCTGGACAACATGAGCAATTGCCCCCATGGCCAATCCACCCTAACCTCTGGACTGTGGAAGGAAACCAGGGCACCAGGGAGAATGTGCGAAACGCCACCCAGTCGCCCGAGGGTGGGATTGAATCTGGGTCCCTGGCGCTGTGAGGCAGCAGTGCTAACCACTGAGCCACCGTGAGACGGAGAGTCAAACACCAGCGATGGATGCATTCTTGTACAACCCCGTGTTAGAGAAAATTGGTACCTTTGGAACAGCGCTTAAAGCCTTGGTGATGTCATCACATTTCAGCCAATAAATACTTTAAAAATTTGTGCTTTACAAACAGCAGCCCCAAATCGATCAATTGTTATAGCAAATTCCTGTTAATGAAACATGCATTATAGCAGGACAACCTGCATTTCTTTGAATTTCACCAAGTCTGGTGCATTCCACTGTGAGGTTCTCGGTGATATTAACCCTTTTTTAAAGCTTATGCTGCACTGCATTATCTTTGCTGAGAGCTCGGTCCCTTAAATATCCATCGCCACCTCAACGTCCTTAACCAGCCCACAGTCACAGCCAGGTATTACACTCCTGGGGCTGTGCAGGTCTCGACTACCTTCAGGGGAGAATCGTGCAGCTTTAAAACAAAACAAAAGCAGCGTTCCACTCAATGTGACAAACCTGTTTGATGATGTACGTCAACTCCTCAATCTCGACAGCTTTGTCATCGAACAAGGATTTCCGCTTTGCCACTGTCACAGAGGCAGGAGTCAGTGTCAGTACAAGGGAAAGGCAACGAAAAACACAACATCAAATCAAACCAAACCTAACCTAACCGAGGGGCTCAGGTGGTTTGTGCGTAGACTAAGACTCTTGGGAGAGAGTTACAGACTGGAACCTCATCGAGTGGCTCGGGGTGGTTTATATATAGAATAACAGATACCCAGGAGAGAGTTAAAGGCTGGAATCTAACTGAGGGGCTTGGGGTGTTTATATATAGAATACAACACCTGGGAGTGAGTTACAGTCTGGAATCTGAGAGGTTCAGGGTGGTTTATATACAGAATAACAGATACCCGGGAGTGAGTCACACACTGGAATCTAACTGAGGGGTTCAGGGTGGTTTATATATAGAATAACAGATACCCAGGAGTGAGTTACAGACTGGAATCTAACTGAGGGGTTCAGGGTGGTTTATATATAGAATAACAGATACCCAGGAGTGAGTTACAGACTGGAATCTAACTGAGGGGTACAGGGTGGTTTATGTATAGAATAACAGATACCCGGGAGCGAGTTAGAGACTGGAATCTAACTGAGAGGTTCAGGGTGGTTTATATATAGAATAAAACACCTGGGAGTGAGTCACAGACTGGAATCTAACTGAGGGGTTCAGGGTGGTTTATATAGAGAATAACAGATACCCGGCAGTGAATTGCAGACCGGAATCTAAGGCAGAAGTTTAGAAGGATTACAAACAGACCAAAGATCTGGGTCCATAATACAAAAGTAGATGTGATGCTCTAACTGGGCCTGACCTTCAGCATAACCTCCTTGTTTTTATAATTCAGTGCCTTGGTCTACACAGCCTGAGAATACACACACTTTATTAAAGCCCTCTCTAGGTCTCCTGCCACCTTCACAGATTTATACACGTTTGCTCATACATCACTGGGCTAAATGGCCGGCCCCTTGTCTGTCCTTTCATCTGTGCCCGGATGTAATTAATTATCATTCTTACTCCTGGCCACAGACTAGTTAGATACCAAAAAACCTGCAGATGCTGGAATCCAAGGTAGACAGGCAGGAGGCTGGAAGAACACAGCAAGCCAGGCAGCATCAGGAGGGACAGGCAGGAGGCTGGAGGAACACAGCAAGCCAGGCAGCATCAGGAGGGACAGGCAGGAGGCTGGAAGAACACAGCAAGCCAGGCAGCATCAGGAGGGGGAGACGTTGATGTTTCGGGTGTAAACCTTCTCCAGGATCCAGGTTCGGCAACATCAGCAAAGTCACATGGGGCCAATGGGCCGAGGAGTGGCAGATGGAGTTTAATTTAGATGAATGTGGGGTGCTACATTTTGGAAAGGCAAACCAGGGTAGGGCTTATACACTTAACAGTAAGGTCCTGGGAAGCGTTGCTTAACAGAGACCTTGGAGTGCAGGTTCATAGCCCCTTGAAAGTAGAGTCACAGGTAGACAGGATAGTGAAGGTGGTGTTTGGTATGCTTTCCTTTATTGGTCAGAGTATTGAGTACAGGAGTTGGGAGGTCATGTTGCGGCTGTACAGGACATTGGTTAAGCCACTGTTGGAATATTGCGTGCAATTCTGGTCTCCCTGCTACAGGAAGGATGTTGTGAAACTTGAAAGAGTGCAGAAAAGATTTACAGGCATGTTGCCAGGGCAGGCAGGTTTAAAGGTACAGGGAGAGGCTGAACAGGCTGGGGCTGCTTTCCCTTAGTGTCAGAGGCTGAGGGGTGACCTAATACAGGTTTATAAAATTATGAGGGACACGGATAGCATAAATAGACAAGGTCTTTTCCCCAGGTTGGGGGGAGTCCAACACTCAAGGGCATAGGTTTAGGGTGAGAGGGGAAAGACTTGAAAGGACCTAACACGCAACTTTTTCACGTAGAGGGTGGTACGTGCATGGAATGGGCTGTCAGGGGAGGTGGTGGAGGCTGGTACAATTACAACATTTAAAAGGCATCTGGATGGGGACATGAATAGGAAGGGTTTGGGGGGGGGATATGGGCCGGGTGCTGGCAAATCAGACAAGATTTATTTAGGATATCAGGTCAACATGAACGAGTTGGACCGAAGGGTCTGCTTCCACGCTGTACATCTCTCAGACTCTCGTGCATCTCACACTCCCCACCCTCTCCCACATCACACCCCCAAAGTCAGTTTCTCTGTTTAAATTCCCTCTGCTTAATACAAGTCTTGTGCACCTTGGAACGCAGGCGCCATCTAGTGCTTGGCTGCACGAGGAACACAGTGCTGCTGGGTTTCTCCAGGTGGACCGTGTGCTCGAGTGTTGGACTCCCCCAACCTGGGGAAAAGACCTTGTCTATTTATGGCAGGGTCCAGGGATGTGGACCGTAAAATATAAGTGACTTGAGAGTGCATCAGAATCAGACTTCAGCTCTCTACTCATTGCTGTATAAAGAACAACAGCCCTATGTAGATAGGTGAGAGCGAGCGCACATCTTAAGTATCCGCACAGACTGGGTGATATCAGCAGCATCAGCTGATGTATGTCAAGCCCCTCAATCACAGCAGTGCAAGGATTCAGAGCACTCTCACATGACTCTTCCCAAGGGAACGTGGCCTTGCTGGGATCTGAGGCACACACAACACCCAGTGCGGAGTGAGGGCTCAAGGCCAGCCTGTGGCCTGCACGTCTGCTCACTGTCGTTTATGGGTGTGAACGCGACTGAACGGGCCGATTCTTCACCCGCAGATCTATGGGCATTTTTAAAACATTTGTGGGTGGGATGAGAGTGTTGCTGGCAGGGTCAGAATGTATTGCCCATTCCTAATTACACAAGAGGCCAATCACTCTGGGTCTGGAGTCACATGTTGGCCAAATCAAGAAAGAATGCCAGACTTCCTTCCATAAGGAACATTTCACAGAATTGACCATCGCACAGAATCCGTACAGTGTGGATGCAGGTCACCTGGCCTATCGAGTCTACACCCTCTCTACCCAGCATTTCCCAGGGCTAACCCACCTGACTGACACACACCTGGACACTATGAACAATTTAGCACGACCAGTCCACCTAACCTATACACCTTTGGACTGTGGGAGGAAACTGGAGCACACTGAAGGAACGGCCAATAGGTTTCCAAGTCACGATGATGTGCGGCTTGGAGGGGAAGTTACTGGGGCTGGTGTTCCCACGGATCTGTTGCCCTTGTCTCTTGCACTGGTCCTGGAAACTGCAGTTGGAGGACTCTTGGTTTTTGCCATATTGAGATCAGAGAATCCCTCCAGGGTGGAAGCAGGCCATTCAGCACATCTAGTCCACGCTGACCCTCGGAAAAGCATGCCTCCGAGATGCCCCCCACCCCCCCGCCTCCACCCTATCGCTGTGACCCTGCATTTCCCATGGCTAATCCACCTGGCCTGTATATCCCTGGGCACTGAGGGACAATTTAGCATGGCCAAATCCACCCTAACCTGGACACCTTTGGACATTTAGTGAACCTGTTGGGGCTTTTATGATAATTGACAACGGTCATCCTTCGGCTAACTTTACCTTCCCGATCAGTCATGGTGGGATCCGAAGCCAGGTCTCCAGAGCGTTAAGCCGGGTCTCTGGAACCAGGTTTACTGGTTCAAGAGCATTATCACGACTTCACCCTTGAGGGTGGGGGGAGAACATCCCCTGAGGCAGAGGGATCTGGAGTGGGGTGTGTGACCTTTTCTCTCTCAGCCGCTGCTCCGTCACACCACTAAGGCGCCTGCAAAGCTTTGATGCAGCTTGACAGGACAGGGTTATCTGAACGATAGCTTGCCCCAGTCAGGAGTATCAATGCTGCACACCCCAAGGAGAACTCCAGAGTGCCCTCAGGTGGTTTTCTTGGCCGTCACTCTGCGGGCGCTATGGTCAGTTTAACATTTCTCCCTTCAGTCCAAGTCCAGCGCACGCCATGAGCACTGTGCTCCACGGACACGTAGAGGCCCTTTCTGCTGACATTGGGACAGGGCCATGTGAGGAAAAGGCTGGCCTACTGGAGCTCATGGAGAGAACAGGCCAGCCCAGGAAGGCACCGGGACCACCATGGCGGTGTCAGCAGTACCGCACCGCGAAGTCAGCTGACTCAAGCACCTGAAGCCTGGTCCAACCGTTCAGGGCACTAACGCATCACGCCATCCTAATGCAATTGCCCTGAACCCCCCCAATGGACCCCCCCATTTTGCCTGGTGGATGGAGAATTCCATAAGGACACACACCAGGGCTGTATTTCTCAAAGGGTTCGGTTACTCACATATGGTCAGCTTTTCCAGCTTGGAAAACGTGTTACTCAAATCTTTACCGATCCGTCTGCAACAAAAAAAGACCGTGGTTATCACATTCTTTCCACTCGGCGCAAGGCCGCGAAATCTGCAGTTGTCATACTGAGCACTAATCTCCGCGAGTCGCTTTTTTGCACTCGGCCAAGGGCTCCCTCGACACCGGCCAAGGGCTCCCTCGACACCGGCCAAGTCAAGCACAGAAAGGGTCTCCATTGACGTTAAGTGTCTCTCAGCAAGGCTGTGCTCGCTAATGATGGGAAATCATAGGATACAGTTCCGATTCTGAGGAAAGCTTCCTCTAGACTTTTAAACTGAAAATCACTGTGTCTATCAAACACTCCAGGGATGGCACAGGGTTGGAGAGAGAGTGTCGCTCCCTCTATGCTTTTAGACTAAGAGTAAAGGGAGCTTCACTTTCAAATCGAAAGTGAACAGAAAGCAGAGCCTTCTCAACACGGTCAGACAGGGGCAGCACGGGGTTAGATAGAGTAAAGCTCCCTCTACACTGTCCCTCATCAAACACTCCCCAGGACAGGGACAGCACAGGGTTAGATAAAGAGTAAAGCTGCCTCTACACTGTCCCCCCCATCAAACACTCCCCAGGAAAGGGACAGCACGGGGTTAGATAAAGAGTAAAGCTCCCTCTACACTGTCCCCCCATCAAACACTCCCCAGGACAGGGACAGCACGGGGTTAGATACAGAGTAAAGCTCCCTCTACACTGTACCCCCATCAAACACTCCCCAGGACAGGGACAGCACGGGGTTAGATAAAGAGTAAAGCTCCCTCTACACTGTCCCCCCCATCAAACACTCCCCAGGACAGGGACAGCACAGGGTTAGATAAAGAGTAAAGCTGCCTCTACACTGTCCCCCATCAAACACTCCCCAGGACAGGGACAGCACGGGGTTAGATAAAGAGTAAAGCTCCCTCTACACTGTCCCCCCCATCAAACACTCCCCAGGAAAGGGACAGCACGGGGTTAGATAAAGAGTAAAGCTCCCTCTACACTGTCCCTCATCAAACACTCCCCAGGACAGGGACAGCACGGGGTTAGATAAAGAGTAAAGCTCCCTCTACACTGTCCCTCATCAAACACTCCCCAGGACAGGGACAGCACGGGGTTAGATAAAGAGTAAAGCTTCCTCTGCACTGTCCCCCATCAAACACTCCCCAGGACAGGGACAGCACGGGGTTAGATACAGAGTACAGCCAATATAGCCCAAAGGGCACACTCATGCTCCTGACTTGGCCGAATCCTTTTTCACAGCATGCTAGAGACCTGTCTCATGTGGTGGCTTTGTCACAGTTATCACAGGTGTCCCTCACATCAGTCAACAGCAAGCCAGTAAACAGGGAGCATGTGCTGCTCAACACTCCCCCAATGTCCCAGGCCCCCAGAACAAAGCTGACCATCTTTTCTGAATCGCATCACCGTCAATGAACAGACAAGGCACGGAGCACCACGAGCCATTGCCAAGGTAACCAGCACCTTTATCAGCTCATGGTTGCAATGGAGGCAATTCAGCAAAGGTGGTCTTCACATCCTCGCTCGCCCTACAACAGATAAGAAAATCTCAGCTCTAATTGCCAATCAGTGCTGTGCTGGCTTGGAACGGAGGGAGTTAGCCACGGTTCTTGATCTCCCTGTGAAGCACTTCCTCAGGGGGCCATGGAAATTTGGCAGATCTGTCAAAACTCTGAGGTGCACCTTAGAAAGCATTCCATTTGGAAGCATCACGGGTTGGTCTGGCAACTGCTCTGTCCAGGACTGTAAGAAACTACAGAGAGTTGCCACCACACGCAAACCAACCTTCCATCCACTGACTCCACCTATATTTTGTACTGCTTGGGGAAGGCAGCCAACACTGAAGATTCCTCCCACCCCAGGGGGTTATAACTTCTCCTGTCACACAGGAGATACAAAAGCTGAAACACACGTACCAACAGATTCAAGAACAGCTTCTTCCCTGCCGTTATTAGACTTCTGAACGGACCTCTTCGTTTTAATTCACCTTGGTGAACCTCCTCTGTAGCCGTAACTTTACAACCCTCACTCTGTTCTATTATCCTAATGCACTTTGTATGGCATGAGCAGTCCGCACCGCACGCAAAACAGCAGCTTTTCACCGCATCGAGCTCTGTGTCACAATAATAAATCGTCAAACCAAGTGGAAGTGGCGCGGGCCAGCCATGTGCCTGGTTTGATCGCCAGTGTGCACTCACTTTGCCATGGTGGTGAACTCACTCCGCTGGCGCACAGCATTCAGGAGAGGTTTGTTAACCTGCAGCCCATTCTGCAAAGACAAAGATCAGACACGGGTGAACCAAATGGCGGGCATAAAGATTAAAGGTGTGCACTCGCACGGCACCTGTGACAATCCCAGACAGGCTTAAGTTCCTCCAGAGCCAACAAAACGCTTTTTTTCCTCCCCCCCCCCCACCCCCCTCCATAGAGTACGTCAGTGATGGAATGTGGACAACATGGCAGCTCAGTTGTGCACAGAAAGATCCCATAAACAACAGGTTAATAATGCGACCGTCTGTTTTATTGATGGGAGAGGAAGTGAGCACATGCACGGGATAAAACATTCGCTACAAAGATAAGCACAGAGCAGCCCCAAGGGCTGCAGAGATCCTCTGTCACTCCATCTGCTTCCACAGGGGGCTACATACACTCACCTGCCTGCTCTGCATGGACTTGCAAGCAGCAACAAACTCCTGCGTGCGGTCGCGGCACGACATGATCTCTTCCTGAAACGGGGGCACTGGGCCAGAAGCAACCGGGACCGAAGGGAGGGATTTGGAAGTGAGGACTTGCGTCTGTGCTGGCCCGAGGTAGACTCCCTGCTCAGTACTGGAGGGACCGTGGCGTCGTCGCGTATTCATCGAGACTCATAACCCCTGCCTGGAAACAAACCAGAGTCAGAGTGCACAACAATAACCTGCACTTATACAGCGCCTCTAAGATGGTGAGACCATCCATGCCCAGCACTCCGTAGAGTGGTATAACAGGAGACCAAAGAGGTTTAAGCTCTTTAAAGGAAGCAGGGAGGTAGTTCTAAAGCTTCGGAAGCTGGGCACCAATGGAAATCACGGATGGTCAAGATGGCAGAATGGAAGAACATTTCAAAGCACAGTAGCGCTGAAAAAGTTTAGTGTTCATGGGGGACAAATCTATGGCAGTATTGGAAACCAAGGCTGAGAATTTTTAAATCCAAACATTGTTGGACATGGAAGCCACTTATGGATCAGGACCAGGCCATTTCTTCCAATACTAATACTCTTAGATGCCAGCTCTTCAGCAAACAATGACACTGATTAATAGAAACAGAGAGAGAGTGAGAGAGAGAGAGAGAGAGAGAGAGAAAGACATCATGAACTCAGTGAGCTGCCAGCACTTGACCCTCAGCAATGCTGGAGGAACTGCAGGGCTGGCTTATCTCCCCGAATATACAGCAAGGAACTACTCCCCACCCCCCCACTAACAGAAATATTTTAACTCGCGCATCATCAATTGTTAAGGACCTCAAAGTTAAGTTCAGGTGAACAAAAAAACTATTCAGCTCAACTAAGAAAATGCAGTCGCAGGTAGATAGGATAGTGAAGGCAGCGTTTGGTATACTTTCCTTTATTGGTCAGAGTATTGAGTACAGGAGTTGTGTGGTCATGTTGTGGCTGTACAGGACATTGGTTAGGCCACTGCTGGAATAGTGTGTGCAATTCTGGTCTCCCTCCTATTGGAAAAATGTTGTGAAACTTGAAAGGGTTCAGGAAAGATTTACAAGGATGTTGCCAGGGTTGGAGGATTTGAGCTGTAGGGAGAGGCTGAACAGGCTGGGGCTGTTTTCCCTGCAGCGTCAGAGGCTGAGGGGTGACCTTATAGAGGTTTACAAAATCATGACGGGCATGGATAAGATAAATGGTCAAAGTCTTTTCCCTGGGGTGGGGAGGTCCAAGACTAGAGGGCTTAGAGTGAGGGGGGAAAGATATAAAAGAGACCTAAGGGGCAACTTTGTCACACAGAGGATGGTATGTGTATGGAATGAGCTGCCAGAGGGAGTGGTGGAGGCTGGTACAATTGCAACATTCAAAAGGCATTTGGATGGGTACATGAATAGGAAGGGTTTGGAGGGATATGGGCCGGGTGCTGGCAGGTGGGACTGGATTGATTTGGGATATCTGGTCGGTATGGACCAAAGGGTCTGTTTCCGTGCTGTATACTTCGATGACTCTATGACTACATATTTTCTCATCGACCTGTTCAGAGATGTTATTACACACTTCTGGAATAGGTGGGACTCGAAGCTGAGGCTCCTGACTCAGAGGGAGGGACGTTACCCCGCTGCATCATAAGAGCCCTCAAGCTCTCGCTTCTATACTGGTTTGATTGCTGGAAGCTCTAAACCCACATACATGCAGTTGCAGCCTGCATCGTCCGATCTTATGTGAGCAGGGAGTCGTTTAGCTTCTGTTGGGGCTGGTTCTAACAAAGCTATCCAGTTATTCCCCACCCATTCTCTATGTTCCACAGAGGCTGACCATCCTAGCGCCGATTCCTACCAAATCGGTCTCCACTTCCCTTTAAGGCAGATCACACTGCAGATCACAAAGGGGTTGGACGGGGAGATTTGCCCAAGGGGGCTTCCATGGTGATAGGTTTGGAGAAGGTCAGGAAAGAGATGCTGGCCCCATTGGCTGATGGTACAGTGAGACTGAAGGCTCGAGTTAGCTTGCAGGGCAGGGGGGAGAAACTGCAAGGAAGAACATCTAATCATCACGGCAATGATAGGGACCTGGAGCCCGCTGCGGGCGAGGGTGGTGGAAGCAGAGACAATGAATGACTTCAAAAGGGATCTGGATGGTGCTGGAACTAAATTGCACTTAGGGACTATGGGGACAGAGCAGGGGAATAGGTCTTGCTGGATACAAAGCGAGACTTGTGCCTTGTAATGAGGTTAGGGTTAGGTTAGACTCTGGGCTCATCCGCCACCTGATGACCTCCTTAGGGAAGTCGGTGGACAGGAGCCAGCCTGGGTTGTGACACCCGCCATAGCCAAAGAGTTCTACCTTCAAGCTACCGCGAGTTCAGTGAACTTAAATGAACTTCAGTTCAGAAGGGGAATGGTACTGAACCTGACACCTTGACTCCGTTCCTCGCTCCACAGATGCCGAGTTTCTCCAGCATTCTCTGTTGCATCTAATTGAGAATGTGTGTAGGGTATGAGCAGGTGGGGGAAAGAGTTAAGTTTTGAGTTTTGTGAAACAAGAGGCTCAGCTGAGCGTGACTCAGATTGGGTAAGAACTTACAGTTAACAGTGGGGTACTGGAGTGAAGGGTGATGGGTTAACACGGTGGAAAAGCAGTTATTATGTAGAGCCATTTAACAAGATGAGGTAGCGTTCAGTATGCAATGTCAGTTAAAAAGATGAAAAGTATTCATTATGTGAAGTCAGTTATTCATTGTGTAACAGCAGATGGCTTAATCTCTACCACTGACACTCGCTAATTGTAATGGTCACCCAATCAATATGTTGCCTTATCTGGATGTTCCTCCCGGTAAAATGATTATATAATTCATTGAGAAACTGCTGTTTGAGAGAAGACTATGAAGTTATGTTCCTGTGTACATGGGCGATCGTTCTCTCTCCCTCCAGGGCCCGGAATAAAGATGATGGAGGTAAAACTATCACTGCGTCTCTGAACATTTTGCTTCGACTGAGGGGGAAACGGGAAGACATGATCACACTAAGGACAGAACCCCCACCCTGGTCCTCACCTTCCACCCTACCAACCTCCAGCAAAACAAAAGTCCTCACTTTCTCCTGTAGCCCTGGAGTCTATGACAAAGCAAGTGAATACCAAAACACTGCTTAGATTTTGAGAGTTTCTGACTCAACCACTTTCAGATAGTGAGTTCCAGACCCTAACCAAGTTCTTGTCATCCATCACTACTTACCTCAAATGGACGTACCCTGGCTATAACTCGTTTAATAATGGAAACAGTGCCTTCCTAACTAATCTCCTCATAATCTCACACACCTCTGTCAGGTCCCCTTTCGACGGTCACTGCTCGAAGGAAAAAGAACTCCAGCTTTTCCGATCATTCCTCACATCTCCGATTATTCCCCACCACCCATCAGATTGCATCCTGTCTTGGTTTCACTTTCTTTCACCAGTCGGAGCATTCTGTCATGGAAATCCCCATTCCAACTGTCTTTCAGTAAAGTCTGTGACGACAGAGTGAGCTCCACCCGCCCCCACTACTGCCTGAACTCCTGACTCACCCTGGCATGCCTCTGTTACTTAAATCGGAATGAGATTCACAGCAGGACCAGGGTCACTGTACCTGGAATCAGGAGATCGGTGGGACAATGGACAGTGAGAGCGAGGCAGACAACAGGCCGTGAAGCAAGCATTCCTTGGCAGGTGGAGGGTGACAAATGAAGGAGCGGGGCTGGGGTCACACCACAGATTCAAACTTAGGAACAGGGGAAGCATGTTTTTTAACATTTGCAGAAGAAATCATGTTAATACGGTTTACAGCAACAGAGAATACAACATGGCGCAATAATGAGCACGACTCAAAAAGCATTCTCAACTGGGTGATGGGCAATGCTGACAAGGGTAACATTTGCTGCCCATCCCTACATACCTGTGAACCGAGTAGCTTGCTCAGGCTGTTTCAGAGGAATGCAACGTCGTGGGTCTGGAGTCACATCTACACTGAACAGTACAGCACAGGAACTGGCCCTTTGGCCCATAATATCTTGCTAACCACGATGCCAAATTAAACTAATCCCCCCTGCCTGCCCTTGGTCCATATGCCTCCTTCCTTGCATATTCACATGTTTATCTAAAAAGTTCCTTAAACACCCCTATTGTACCTGCCCCCATCACCACCACCCCAGCAGCACATTCTAGACACCTCCCACTCTAAAAATAAACTTGCCCCTCACATCTCCTTTGAACCCTTTCCCCTCTCACTTGAAATGGGTATTCTAGCCCTATCGACACAACTTAACTTTAGAGACTTCTATCAAGTCTCCCCTCAGTCTCCACCATTCCAGAGAAAACAACCTGAGTTTTCCCAGCCTCTTTTTATAGTTCATATCCTCGAATCCAAGCAGCATCCTGGGAATCCTCTCCAGAGCCTCCACATTCTTCCTGTAATGTGGCAACCAGAAGTGAACACAATACTCTAAGTGTGGCCGAACGAAGGGTTCATAAAGCTGTAACATGACGTTCTGATTCAATTCCTCAACAATAAAGACCAGCATGCCAAATACCTTCTTTACCACCCTACCTACTTGCACGGGCACTTTCAGGGAGCTATGGGCTTGAAGCTTGACATCGATGCTGTTCAGGGTCCTGTCATTAATTCTATACTTTTCCTTGACAGTTGATCGCCCAAACTGCAGCACCTCACACGTGCCTGGATTAAACTCCATGTCCCATTTCTCTGCCCAAGGCCAGACCAAGTAAAAAGAACATCGGCCTGAGCAGCCCGCCGCCACTCTCATCTCTGGCTAACAACTTCATGCAAAATACTGGAAATACTCAGCAGGTTAGGCAGCAGCTACAGCTCTCTGGCTAACTTACATTTTTGTAACAGCAACACTAAATACTGATCATATTCAGATCAGGCAGCAGCTGCAGGGAGAGAAACAGAGTTAACATTACATCTCAATAACCTCTCACCTGTAACGGGGATAGCTAAAGATGTAGGAGAAGGTTAGAGAGAAACAGCAAGGCCAGAGATACAGGTGAGAGACAGGACAGATTGAATAGTTCATCTTACAAAGCCAATGGGAATGGTGAAGGGGCAAGAAAATATACTTGAGGGAGAGAGGTTTGCAGAGACGATGGTCTGAAATTGTTGAACTGAAGTGGAGTCTGAAAGATTATAAAATGTCTAACTGGAAGGTGAGGTGCTGTTCCTCAACCTTACATGGAGCCTCACTGGAACAGTGCAGCAGGTAGAGGACAGAGATGTCTGTGAGACAGCATCCAGACGAAGCATTCAGACAGCAAGCCACCAGCTGGGGCCTGAACGCGAGTAGAATTCTGCAAAGTGGAACTGAAATTGAATTGAAACACAGTCCTTGATAAATGAGGGTCGAGAGAAGAGGAGAGATGATGGGGATTAAGCCCCAGTGTGGTGTAGTCAAATTGAATTGTAGTAACTGTAACGACTCAGCAGCCTGAGAGTTCCCTGGCGGGACCACATTAACAGCCCCAATCAGTGAGCCCTGGCTGACAGATAAAAAGAGGACAGGGAGCCGGAAGGGGCAAAGGGGCGAGCTACCTTAGAGTGGCCGGAAGGTGGGAGGGACAGGTGGGTTGCTGGGGGCCGGTATTGCATGCACTGTTTTTTTTATGTAATTGGACTGTCTTACACCTACTAATGTTACTGTTTTGGAATGATAGAAACTGGGATTTGAGGTTCCTCGTTTCCCTGAAAACAGGTTGAACAGTAGAGTTTGGGGCTTGGCTTTGCCATTCCTCTTCCGTGGAACACTGCTGTTTCTCTGCATACAGCTGTTAATGTGAACTGTTTTTTGTAAACTGTGTGTTGTTTCATAATAAAAAGAGAGGACTGGGGCCCTCTTGTGGTGTTGAGGTAGAGTCCCTACCCCTGAACTAACAGGCCTGACTTCAAATTCCACCTGTTCCAGAGGAGTGGAATAACAGAGTCAAAAAGTGTGGCGCTGGAAAAGCACAGCACATCAGGCAGCATCCGAGGAGCAGCAGAGTCAGTGCTTTGGGAATCAGCTCTTTGTCAGGCATGTGGGGTGGGGTCCAAGAGGGCTAGGAGATAAATGGAAAAGGGGGGGTTGGTGCTTGGAGAGGGAAGGTAGCTTGGAAGGTGATAGGTAGAGATGAAGGTGAGGGGTGCTGGTGATAGGTTGGAGAGGAGGGTGCAGTGGATAGGTTGGAAGGAAGATGGACAGGTAGGACAGTTCAAGAAGGCAGTGCTGAGTTGGAGGGTTGGGTCTGGAAATAAGGGATGAGGAAACTGCTGAAACCCACATTGATGTTGTGTGTTTGGACGGTCCCAAGGTGGGAAGATGAGGCATTCTTCCTCCAGGCATCGGGTGGTTTGGATTTGGCGTAGAGTCGGCCCAGGATTTGCATGTCCTTGGCGGAGTGGGAGCGGGATTATCTCAGTTTGTCTGAGCAGGTTGATGAGGAAAAATAAGTTAATTTTAAAAAAAAGTGAAGGGCTGATTTTAAACACAAAGTGTCAGCCACTCTGACACCGAGCCACCTCTGCAGGAACTGGACCAGTGTCAAGGACTTTGCACATGGAAATAAAGGGGCACTTGGTAACAGGATCCCAGCCTCAGTGGAGTTATTTCAGAATGGAACAGCAGGTTTAAGAGTGACGCGTTCCTGCTTCTAATTCATACGCTCATATGTTGATATGTAATCGAGGCAGAACTCCTGCTGCAGAAAATCCCACAAGACGTTTCATCGGTGTGGAGAGAACAAATAGTAAGGAAAAGGGAGCAGATAGAAGGCTTGCTTTCAAAGGTTTGGCTGAGGGGCAAAGTGCAGAGAGATGTGAGAGGTGAGTGCATTTGTCAGGATCGCCTGCAGAGTAAACCCAACTTTTGACACACACAGTCCATTTCAATTAAGTTCCTCCTTGTTACTGGGGGTTGAAAGGAAGGGAGTCTACGTTGATTTGATTTATTGCAACATACCTAGGTACAGTGAAAAGTTGGTTTTGATTCGATTAGATTCCCTACAGTGTGGGAACAGGCCCTTCAGTCCAGTCAGTCCACACCAAGCCTCCAAACAGCAACCCACCCAGACCCATTTTGGGTGCAGCATACGCAGATCATACCATACAAAGTGCACTGGGGTAATGGAGGAGAGCAAGGAATGCAATGCTACAGCTACAGAGATTAACAGTGAATACTGAAGATAATGCTGAAAAAGCTAGCCAAACGGCATCAAAGTACCAAAATAAATCTAACTTTATTGGGAAGAATAATGTGGTCATTAGGTCCTTGAATAATCAATAGCGAGAGGGGCAGAGAGATGTGGACACAGATTTCTACATCAATAAAAGCAAAGACATAGACTGTGCTTTTAATACAGGACTTTGTAAGTACGATGAGTTCAGTTCGACACAGACAGAATTGAAAAGCTGAGGCATTATGTTAAACTTGCATTAAATCTTAAATGGACTGAAGTTTCTGTGAGCATTTTTCATATCTATTTTATGAAACAGACATAAAAAGGACCAGACAAGGGGCAACAAAATTACAAGGTTGATACTGGAACGGAAAGTTTACATCTGTCTATGTCTTACCCTGCACTAAAACTACACACTGACAAATGAAGTGGTCAAAGTTTTGTGCAGAGACTTACAGAGTGATTCACTTTAGGAGGAAGACCAAAAGGCAATATAAAATACAGGGTGAAGTTCTATAGGAGTTTTGGGAATAGAGGGACTTTTTCATGCACACACCATTGAAGGTGGTACAGCAGGTTCGGTTACTGAAGCATACGCATCCTGGGACTTGTGTATAGGGGCATAAAGCACCAAAACAAGGATGTTGCAACAAACCCGCATGAAACACTGGTTCTGGTTCAGCTGGAGTAGTGTGTCTATTTCTGGGCACCATGTATTTAGAAGGATGAAAAGGAATTGGAGAGGGAGCACCTAGATTCTCAGCAGAGTCAGATACATGGCAGAAGTTGGGACAAAACAAGCGATGGCAATATAAACAGAAACTTTTTCACACAGCAAGTGGTTGGGATCTGGAATGCACTGCCCAAGAGTGTGGTGGAGGCAGATTTCAGCAAAGCATTCAACGGGGAATTGAACAATTAGATCAGATTCCCTACAGTGTGAAAACAGGCCCTTCAGCCCAACCAGTCCACACCGAACCTCTGATGAGTCACCCACCCAGACCCATTTCCCTCTGCACCTAACACTTTGGGCAATTTAGCCTGGCCAATTCACCCAAACCTGCACATGTTTGGACTGTGGGAGGAAACCCGTGCAGACATGGGGAGAATGTGAAGAGAAAGTAGTTACAGGACATGGGGCAAAGGCAGGGGTGTGCAGCAATGGGTGAGTTGCTCCCTATCTCGATATTGTGCTCCAGCCCTTCCTCGAAGTCTGTGCTCCTCCAATTCTGGTTTCTTATTCATGCCTGACTTTCACCACTCACTTTTGGAAGGCATACCTTCAGCTACTCAGTTGCTTCAAAGACCTCTCTTCCCCACCTTTCAGACCCTCCTCAAAAACTGCAGCGTCTGAGCTTCATCTGCCTGAGCATACACTTGTGTAACTCAGTCACATTTTGGAACTCCTGCACAGCACCATGGCACAGTTTATTACATTAAAAACAAGTTGTTTGTGCCTGTTCAGTCTGTGCCTCCAGTCTCTTTGCCCTGGGATTCTCTTCCCAAACCCTTCCACTTCCTCGGTTAAATCTCAGCTCTTTGGTGAAGTTTTGGGCTCCTTATCTCTCTTATTCAACTGGCCTTTATTTTGTTCCTGGCACCCAAAGCCCTATTCTTCCCCAGAGACATTCCTTTACAAATGAGGGAGCTGAAGCAGCTACTCCCATCCCTTAAGACTGCTCTGCCATTCAGTAGGATTGTGGCCTCAGTGTACTGTACTTTCCTGGTCACTCCTTATGCCTTTAAATTCTTCATTAACAAGGGAGGTTGATCTAACAGTGTTAAAATTATTTCATGATCCTCCACCTATCATTCCCCAGGGAAGAGAGTTATGACCCTCAGAAAAATATAATTCTCATCCCCACCCGAAATGTGAGACCCCTTATTTCTATACCATGTTTCTTGTATCATCAGCTAGTCAACCCGCTCTCCTGCGCAAACACTCCCAGAAAAATAAAATCAATGGCTCTTTTATTCTGCTCCCAACTCTTCAGTGCAAACAAACATGCAGGCAACCTAATTACAGACAATGTAACCTGGCAACTCCAGTAAGCAGCCAAACCAAGTCAGAAACGGAGAGAAACTGAAATCTTTCTATTCCCTTGAAAATATTCCAAGCTGCGCTTAAAACACCACTGGAGAGATTAACACCCTCGGTTGCACAGTGTGTGACATATAGCTCAACACCAGTCATTAATGGACTAGATTCTGCCTTAGTTCCCTTTTTAAAAACACAAAGATGAATTGAAACAAATTGAGGGTGTATTTTTGCATATATGTTTGTTTTCTCTTTTAAAAAAAAAGGGGCAGCACGGTGGCTCAGTGGGTAGCACTGCTGCCTCACAGCGCCAGGGACCCAGGTTCAACTCCAGCCTCGGGCAACTGTCTGTGTGGAGTTTGCACATTCTCCGTGTCTGCTTAGGGTTTCCACCCACAGTCCAAAGATGTGCAGGTTAGGTGAATTGGTCATGCTAAATTGCCCGTAGAGTTAAGTACATTAGTTAGGGGGAATGGGTCTGCATGGACTAGTTGGGCCGAAGGGCCTGTTTCCACACTGTAGGGAATCTAATCATATTAGAAAGTAGTTTGACATAAAAGCAGCACTAGCTTTCAATGCCTGGCAATGCTTCTGAGCTGCTCCACGTCTATAACCTGCTTGAAAATCTCTACCTCACATTTGTCCTACTATCTATGGGCACAAATGCCAGCCCAAAATATCATTGTCTCTGGTCCCTGGCTGAGGAGGATGTGGATTCTAGTCCCACTCCAAAAGATGTGAGCCCATAACAAACTCCAAACTCTGCCATGCCAGTACATTCGATATTCTTCTGTAAGCTTTTCCCCTCAAGAAATGGGTTCCGAGGGGACTTGACCTCTCAAACCACAAGGGGGATGTACAGTGTTCTCCTCTGAGCAGGCAATATGTAGGGATGGAGCGTTGCTTTCAGCAGCTGCTCTTCATCCTCAATGAATGCTCCCTTTCTCTCATGCGGAGAGCTGGAGGAAGAGAATGTGAGAGGGCGTGCTGCAGTGTTCGAGGTGCCACACCTCAGATAAGTCTAACTGAGGCCCCATCTGCCCCCTCAGGGTAGCTAATAAAGATCCAATAGAAAATATAGCAAGTGTGTGTGTGTGGGGGTTGGCAGGTTGAATTTTCTCTATCGCCCCAGGGTGCAGCACTTATCCCTCAGCCCACATTCACAAAAACAATTTCTGGGACCAAGTATCCCATGAACCAGCAGAGCTGTGCATGCGCTGGTTGCAACGTTTCTGACATTCCAGGAGAGACAGGATTTGGGAAGTTGCGAAAGGAAATTCTTCCTCCAAACCAGTAGATGTTTCTCTCGGTTAAGTGCCAAACCAGCTGGCTCCATCCAGAGCAGCCGAGCAAAACGAGTGTGGTTTCCCCAGTCTCCAACCAACACAAGTGCAACTGAATGCACCCCTTCCAATAAGTAGTTAAAAAAAATGAATTGGAGCGAGAATGTGAAAGCCTTCCTCCCTCTCTTGTTGCCCAGCGACAATGACTGACTGTACGGTTCACAGTTCATTAACTCAGCACAGAGCAGGATGCAGACTTCCTGGCTCAGTAAGTTCCACATCACCAGAATGGACTGAAGCAGCAAGCTGCTGGCAATCGTTCCTGGCAATCACAGTCAATCACTCTGGCCGGGTGGCCAGTGCAGCACAGCACGCTCCCACAGCACAGCACTTGAAATTTGCGTCACACGTAGACAGGGTGGTTAAGGCAGCCTTTAGCAGGTTGCCTTGATTGCTCAGACCCGTGAGAATGGGAGTTGGGGCGGCGTGATGAGGTAGTATGGGACGTTGGTCGTCTCTTCTGGAGTGCCGTGCGCAACTCTGGTTGCCCTGTGGGATGACCTTCTAAAGGCTATGAACTCATAAGGGGCAGAGAGAAGGTGTACAGCAAGGGTCTTTTCCCTAGGGTGGGGGAGTTCAAAACTCAGGACTATATTTTTAAGGTGAGGTGAGAAAGTTTTCAAAAGGACATATGGGGCAATTTTTACTTTAAACAGAGTGGCTCGTGTGCTGAATGAACTTCCAGAGGAAGTGATGCATGCAGGTACAGTTACAACATTTAAAAGACATTTGAATAAGTCCAGGAATAGGAAAACGTTGGGAGGGATAGTGGGAAGAGTTTAGCTTGGGAATCCGGTCAGCTTGGACTAGCTGGACTGACGGGTCTGTTTCCATACTTCATGACTCTATGACCCAATCACCCAGAATATTCTGATTACTTAAACAGAAGGCAATTATCCGGTGTCTTAATGAAGACAGGATAACGTCTTTAATTAAACATTATCCGGTCATCCAAGTGTCAAGAATAATGGCACATGCCCATCCCTGTGGTGTTTCCACTGTCATCCTATGCTGGAAGCACTGGCCTAGAATGTGCCTTAAGTGGGTTTTGGACTGAGGGATGTGCCAAAAGAAATCGAACAGAGCATTTCACACCCCCAACAAATTTTCAGCTACAATCTGAATTTGAAAAGATTCATGCACATGGAAGCCAGGAGGCTCAATCTCCACATTATGGGGATACGGAGACAGGAACGTGGCTTTGAAAGATTCTCAGGTCTCACAGCATCTGTGAATAAAATTAGTTTAATCTCTCTCGTGCGGTATAACTTCTTCAATTCTGAAAAGAGTCATACCGGACTTAAAACATTAACTCTTGTTTTTCTCTCTCCACAGATACTGCTGGACATCTTGAGCTTCTCCAGCAGTTTCTGTGCTTGCTTGAGATTTCCAGCATCTGCACCATCATGCTTTTTAACTTGAAAATTCCTCTGTGCCCAGAATGTATCCTCTTGATCTACACTTCAAGAAATCGAAGTCTTCCGCAGCAACACCACAATAACAACTTCGTCTCAAAGTTTCACTGGCCCATGTAGCAACAATAAACAAGTGTAAAAACTGACTGCAAATTGTTGTGGGATGTCTCAAAGGCACATTCTTATTGGAAACCACTTCCCAAGCCTCGTATTGGAATATACATTACACTTAACCCTTTTGTACATCTAATCCTTACAATCCCATTCAGCCCAACTGGTCCACACCAACTCTCTAAAGAGCATCCCATTCAGACCCATCATCCTACCCTCAGTAACCCTGCTTCTCCTTGGCTAACGCAGCTGACCTATACAGCCTTGAACACGATGGGGAATTTAGTGTGGCCATTCCAGCTAACCTGCACATCTTTGTTCACAGTGCATTAAACTATTTCAAAAACAAACAAGCTAGCTGCAGAAACTTGGTCAAAGCACCAGCAGAGTCCATCAAGGTTTGGTATTCTGCAACATTGCTTAGAAATTCTGAGCACAATTAGTTCTTTTTATCAACCCTGTGGAGTGGTTTCCTCGGACAGAGTTTGATTCATCCATTTGTCCAAATATATTGTTAGCATTTCAAGGACGGGCTGGGTAGCCAGGCAACACATGATAAAGAGTTTTTACACAACCATCGCCCTATCATTGGTTCACTACATAGCAGCATGAAGAGAGATTATAGAAGCATGGCAACGTCCCTACCTTTGAACCAGGATGCCGAGGTTCAAGTCACACCTGCTCCAGAGGGGCGGACAATAACATCACTGAACAGGTTGATTAGAATACATCAGCAAGGGTTGCAGAATAGACTTCGGTCACTGGGTTTTGTTTCACCCAGTACTGCAATTCTGAAAGTTAGGCAAGGGATGACTAACATATTACACCAATCACTTTGCACAGAACTTTACACCCTTGTAAAATGCCCCAGTGAACCGCATGAGTGTCTGTGAAACAAAGTTTGGTACTGAGCTACACAAGGAGTTGAGCACAGCTTGACCAGCTGGGCAAATGAGACACATTTTAAACAGTGGGAGGGAGAGGTTTCGGGACGGAATTTCAGAACTTGGGGTCCCAGGCACCTGAAAGGCACAGGAACTACTGGTTGAGTGATGGAATTCAGGGATGGACAAGAGATCAGAAATAGAGGGGAGAGATATTGAGGCTTGCCAGGGCTGGAGTTTCCAGAGATTTCATTTTGGGGGGTGCGCAGATGATGTTGTAGAGCCTGGAGGTTACAGAAATAGAATCATAAATGATGGGAGAAGTTGCAGCAGCTGGAAGAGGTTACAGAGATAGGGAGGAGTGAAGCCACAAAGGGAAATACATGAATACTAAACACCAGGCCTTCCAGACTGGGAGACAGTGTAGGTAAGGGAGTATGGGAAGGTGGAAAGGGGTTGGGAAAATCGATGAACATAGGGATAGGGGCAGCATTATCATTCAACCATATCAAATCTAACTGAAATCCTGTGCTGCAGAGCTGCGTTCCTGACGATCAGCACACACCTCAATTGCTGAAAGAAATGGAAAAACAGGCTTTGGAGGCAGGTGCAATGATATAGGGGACCACAGGGCCTGTTCATGTACTGTACTAAGTTCTAGGATATAGAGACCACAGAAGCTTGTCTTGACAAAATAACACACTGTCAACTTCACAAGCACTAAATGAAGATATTTACCAACAGGAAACGAGGGTGGCTACACAACTTTACAGTTGTGTTAAAGAGTTTTGGTTTCACTTTCAAAGTCCCTCTTTCTGAGTGAAACTTGGTCATCAGCAGAATCAATCTTCTGTATGGTTGACCACTCTCAGCTATTCTATTTTGTTCCACCTCAGTATACCTTCTCAAACTCAATTTACTGGGTCTTTAAAATCAGAATTCGCAGACCTCTGGGACCCTTTCCACACGGAGGATCACAAAGATTAGCCTGTGACATTGGCATTGGTATGTGGCAGCCCTTTGAGATAGTTTATTTTGATTTTTACCACACATATCTGGTGGTGGGTAATTGAAATGGGTTGGAACCAACACTGTGAAAATGACCGCTGATCAGTAATTTAATATAAATACTGCGGTAACGAGGGCAGCTCAAAGGCTGGGAATTCTCCTGAAGGTAAATTACACCCTGACTCCCAAAGCCTGTCCAAGTCATGAGTGGGGTGGATCCCCACTTGCCTAGATGAGTGCAGCTCCAACAACGCTCAAGAACTTTGATACTTCCCAACATAAAAGAAGCCTGCTGACTAGAACCACATCCAATGCCACAATCATTCACTCTCTCAATCACCGATTCTGGGAAATGCACTGTAGCTACTCATCAAAGCTCCTGCAACAGCATTTTCCAACCAGCTACCCCTACCACCCGGAAGAATAAGAACAACAGACACACAGGAGCACCACCATCACCGGCATGTTCCACCGCAACCAATAAATCAGCCTGAGCTGGAATGATGCCGGGCGCTCCGTTAATACAGTGGGAACTCCCACCATTCCGATGTTCAGAGCCTACCAACACAACTGCAGTGGTTCAAAAAGGTAGCTCACCACCACCAGCTCAGAGGTCATTAGGGATGGGTAGTAAAGCCAGCGACACTCAACTCAAAAGAGAAAACTTTGGGAAAAGTGGTTAATATTCCTCAGTCCTGTCTGCAGTGTTAGTAATGAATACAAGAGACATTGTCATTCACAGATATGGCAGAAACACCTTCCACATGTGTTCTCAGATCATATACCATTAAATGCAAGAACATAGGGAGGTGGCCATTCAGCCCCTCACCCCATGCTGTTGCTCAGATTATGGCTGGATATATATCCCTTCGTTGTGGCACTGTTGCCTTAACAAACTTAGACCATAAGGGATAGGAACAGGAGGCGGCCATTCAGCCCCTTGAGCCTGTTCCAGCATTCAATCGGATCATGGCTAATCTGACATTCCTCACATCCATGTTCCTGCATCTTTTCCATAACCCGAGATTCCTTGACTGATTAAGAATCTATCCATCTTGGCCTTAACTACACAGCCCTCGCAACTCGATGACTCAATGGGCTGCTTCTAACGTTTAATTTATTCTTTCGTGGGACATGGGGGTCCCCGTCGATGTCAACATCTGTTGCTCATTTTTAATTGTCCCTTAAATGGAGTGGCTTGCTGGACGATTTCAGAGGGCAGTCAATAGTAAGGGACCTTCTAACTTCTGCTCTAGCAGCTTCCAATCGGTGTGTACAGACCTCATCATGGCTGCACTGCTTACAGGAAAGGCTGGTTGAGAGTCAACCACATTGCTGCTACATGTGGGCCAGACCATGTGAGAACAGCAGATTTCTTTAAGGGTAAATGGATGAGTTTTTTTTAAACAAATAAAAAACAGGTGATTGTGTAATGGCCTCATTATTGAGACTTGTTTTTCCAACTTTAGTGCAGCAAACTTTTTATTAACCAGCACCTATGGGACCAGGAGTATGTCAAGTGACCAAACATTCCTGACAATCAAGGAGGCCCACGTAATTAATAGAAAAACACACTAAGTAATAGAAATGTAAGGCAGAGGGCATACACATCATTGTTATAGTTTATTTGTAACGTAATTCACAAATAATAATGCAACATTGCCTTCAATAAAACTTAGCAGAGAGCCTGATCACTCTCACGCTCTCAACTGGCTACTCAGACATCACTGCATTTGAGAAGTTGACTCAAAATTTAATCAACTATTGATCATTCATGTGGCCATTTGCTTGAACAAGTGTATTTACACTGAAGGAAAATAAATTTTAAAAGCTATAATAATTGAGCAGGATAACACGTTAAATGCTGTAGCATTTGAGGTTTAGCATTTTTATGATTTATCAAGACTGCCCATTCATAAGGCGCTAGTTAAAATAAAGTTTGCTGTATTTGAATCTAAATTACACCAGTTGATGTGGTTGAAGTCTCAGAGGTTAAATAGTGCACCATCAACTGCACTCCAGCAGGAAGCCTGTCTCTAGTCAGATAAAGCAATGCAGCTTGGACAATCAAAAAGTTGGGGGGTGGGGGAGGAGGTGTTTGACGCAACCATGCCTGACACCTGTCTTTACCTCAAAGAAACGCGCGATGAATCCATATTATGATGAAGCAAGCAAAGAACGGCATAAACTTCAAAGAACGCCCATACTTCAGCAGAATCTTCCTTCGGTCCTCACTATCTACAGATTTGAAGGTCTCCGTCAGAACAAAATGAGAGCCAGGTTGTTCAGAGGGGATGCTAAGAAGTGCTTTCCCACGCTAAGAGCAGTGGAGACATGGAACTCTTCCCCCCCTCTCTTCAAGGTAAGAAGTTTAAATTTGGAGGGTGAAAGGTTTTCATCAGGTCAACGGTTGAACAGTTCCTGAGCAAAAGAGGGGGGTAAGATGGAGTTAAGGTGCAAGCCTGATCAGGCTGAATGAAAGAAAGGACTCACAGAAGCAGGAGGTGGCCATTCAGCCCCTCAAGCCTGTCAGTTCCTACAGTCCTGTACCAGAAATGCAGCAAGGTTAAATCTGGAAATACAGCAGGAGGTATTTCCAAGACAGAAGGCAATGCAAAGGCTGATCAAAATGGGAACAGGACACAGGACCATACCCGAGAATTTTACACTCATTTCCCCTTCCCTGGTTTATGTAATCTTGCATGAACATACACTTATCAAAGCCAAAATTATTGACCGTAGTAGTAGCTTTGAAACGTAGGTTCTAGTGACCAAAATCGCCTACCCAGAAGGAACAAGCTGCTAACCACACACTATGGTCCCCCCGATCACAGATATCGAAGCTCAATGCAAAGGGCCCAACATGGCAATCCTTTTGCAAATATAAACGTCCGATTTACAGCGTTGGTAACAGCCCAAGTCGGTTCTCCCATTCAGTAATATCATGGTTGTTCCAATCGCGGCTGCCCTGGACAATCTTTCACCACCTTTGCTTCACCTACCTTTACCTTAAAAATATCCAAGATTCCTGCTGCCCACAGTCTTTTCAGGAAGAGTTGAAAGATTCCCATCCCTCAGAAAAAAATTCCTTCTTATCTCTACTTCAAATGGGCAACCCAGCTCCAGAAGGTCCCTCAAGGGGGAGGCTCCTGTCTACATGCACCATGTCAAGACTCGTAGGGTCTTTTAGGTTTCAACTAAGTCACCTCTTATTCTTTAACCCAGCTGACGTAAATATTTTCAAACATCCCTCAATCTGTACAGATGCCAATCTGACTGTTGATCCCACAAATTATAGGCTTGAACCAATTGACTCCAGGGCTCTATAACATTACACAACTCTAACAAGCACCAATCCCAGTGTTAATGACCAGGGTCCAGTAAATTGTAATTTGGCTGAATTTGCCCGCAACGCCGACAAATGAGAGTCAGAAATCCAGTCTTGCATCTACCAGTCATCAAACCTTTTGAAGATACCGGAGATCATTTGATCCAAACAAACTTCCAAGACTTCAGCACACATATGATGGGCTGAATGTGCAGAAGGGAGCCAGTCTCATCCTATGACAATTTAAGCCCAATAAAGGAGAAAAAGCTTGCATTTACGTAGCACCCTCTATGCCCCCAGGATGCCCAAAGCACTTTGCAACCTCAGGAATGACACTGACAAACAATGGTTTGCGTGCAGGAAGTTCCCACGCAGAGAATTCATCTGCCTCGGGGATACTGCTTCACAGGAGGAAAGAACATTTTGCACCTTGTGCCAGCGAACCTTCTCAACAGTTAGACAGGAGTCTCAGTCTTTAATGCCTTGTCAGGAGAGTATAGCCTCCCCAACAGTCCAGCCTCAGTCTGAATTATGAGAGCTCCTGTCCTGAGGGACTTTTTGAGTAGAGCCAGCATTCTCAGCAATATCATCATCAAGCTTCAGCTTAAACACTGCTTCTATCCAGGAAAGACATAAAGTACTCATTTCCATCAGCCTCCCCTCCCCCCCGCCCTCCCACTGAAACCAGAGTAGATGATGCAGATCTGAGGGAATTAGGTAGCGCAAAGTTCACCCTGGTGTAAGGAGTGGCAAATTCTGTGCAGCCAACACATAACGACTGCAGAGTCAAAGTGAGGGAACAGGCTCGTGTTTCAGAGGCACTGCCCCCCAGCCTTACAACCTGCCGAAATAGACAGGCAGGAGGCTGGAAGAACACAGCAAGCCAGACAGCATCAGGAGATGCTTGTTGTGTGCTTCCAGCCTCTGACCTATCTATTTTGGATTCCAGCATCTGCAGTTTTTTTTCTCACTCACAACCTGCCGAAGCCATCCATAGCCAATGGAGAACTTTTGAATTGTTGGGCTGTAGGAAACATGGCAGCAAGCTCCAAGAAACAGCAACATTACAATACCCACAGTCAGTTTGAGTGTTGCTGAACATGTGCCAAGACGGGTCAGGCAAGAGTGCTCAGTGAGCTTTCTCCAAGATAGGACTTAGAGGTGGGAACAGGCATTCACCAGTTGCTGACTGGTGGACAACTCCGCTGGTCAGCACGATTCTCAGCTTTGCTCGCGCCAGATGCAATTGCCCCTTTTACTTCACCCCCTGATTACCCAATAGGGTGCACAGGTTTAACAACTTGGCAGGACAACAGAGTCTGGTGACTCAAGCCCACAATCTAGGTAGTCAATCCATGACATCCCTACGGGCAAGGGTATCAAACGAAGATAGTTTACCATTGCCCTCAAGTATACGGAAACAAACCTGCACCTGAATATCTACACAAAGACGGGGGGTGAGGACGCAAAGAGTCGGGTGAGACGAGCTGTACAGGGTGAGGGCGCGCCAGACTACCTGACCACTGTGGGGGAGGAGGGGGGAAAGAGGGTGAGACGAGCCGGGTGAGGGGCAGGAAGAGGGAGAGGGGGCCGAGCAACGGGCAGGAAGAGGGTGGAGGGGGCGGACGAGGGGCAGGAAGAGAGCGAGGGGGGCCGGGCGAGGGCGAGGAGGGGTCGGAAGGTGGGGAGGGAGAGGGCGAGGGGGGCCAGACGCTGGGGAGGAAGGAGGCGAGGGGGGGCCGGACGCTGGGGAGGAAGGAGGTGAGGGGGGGCCGGACCGCGGGGAGGAAGGGGGCGAGGGGAGCCGGACGGCAGGGAGCAAGGGGAGCCGGATGCTGGGGAGGAAGGGGGCGAGGGAAGCCGGACGGCGGGGAGGAAGGGGGCGAGGGGAGCCAGACGGCGGGGAGGAAGGGAGCCGGACGGCGGGGAGGGAGGGGGCGAGGGGGGCCGGACGGCGGGGAGGAAGGGGGCGAGGGGGGCCGGACGGCGGGCGAGGGGGGCCGGACGGCGGGGAGGAAGGGGGCGAGGGGGGCCGGACGGCGGGGAGGAAGGGGGCGAGGGGGGCCGGACGGCGGGGAGGAAGGGGGCGAGGGGGGCCGGACGGCGGGGAGGAAGGGGGCGAGGGGGGCCGGACGGCGGGGAGGAAGGGGGCGAGGGGGGCCGGACGGCGGGGAGGAAGGGGGCGAGGGGGGCCGGACGGCGGGGAGGAAGGGGGCGAGGGGGGCCGGACGGCGGGGAGGAAGGGGGCGAGGGGGGCCGGACGGCGGGGAGGAAGGGGGCCGGACGGCGGGGAGGAAGGGGGCGAGGGGGGCCGGACGGCGGGGAGGAAGGGGGCGAGGGGAGCCGGACGGCGGGGAGGAAGGGGGCGAGGGGGGGCCGGACGGCGGGGAGGAAGGGGGCGAGGGGGGGCCGGACGAGGGGCAGGAAGAGTGCGAGGGGAGCCAGACGAGGGGCAGGAAGGGGGCGAGGGGGGGCCGGACGAGGGGCAGGAAGGGGGCGAGGGGGGGCCGGACGAGGGGCAGGAAGGGGGCGAGGGGAGCCGGACGAGGGGCAGGAAGGGGGCGAGGGGAGCCGGACGAGGGGCAGGAAGGGGGCGAGGGGAGCCGGACGAGGGGCAGGAAGAGGGCGAGGGGAGCCGGACGCCGGGGAGGATGGGGGCGAGGGGAGCCGGACGCCGGGGAGGAAGGGGGCGAGGGGAGCCGGACGCCGGGGAGGAAGGGGGCGAGGGGAGCCGGACGAGGGGCAGGAAGGGGGCGAGGGGAGCCGGACGCCGGGGAGGAAGGGGGCGAGGGGAGCCGGACGAGGGGCAGGAAGGGGGCGAGGGGAGCCGGACGAGGGGCAGGAAGGGGGCGAGGGGAGCCGGACGAGGGACAGGAAGGGGGCGAGGGGAGCCGGACGAGGGGCAGGAAGGGGGCGAGGGGAGCCGGACGCCGGGGAGGATGGGGGCGAGGGGAGCCGGACGCCGGGGAGGAAGGGGGCGAGGGGAGCCGGACGAGGGGCAGGAAGGGGGCGAGGGGAGCCGGACGCCGGGGAGGAAGGGGGCGAGGGGAGCCGGACGAGGGGCAGGAAGGGGGCGAGGGGAGCCGGACGAGGGGCAGGAAGAGGGCGAGGGGAGCCGGACGCCGGGGAGGAAGGGGGCGAGGGGAGCCGGACGAGGGGCAGGAAGGGGGCGAGGGGAGCCGGACGAGGGGCAGGAAGAGGGCGAGGGGGGGCCGGACGGCGGGGAGGAAGGGGGCGAGGGGGGGCCGGACGAGGGGCAGGAAGGGGGCGAGGGGAGCCGGACGAGGGGCAGGAAGGGGGCGAGGGGAGCCGGACGAGGGGCAGGAAGGGGGCGAGGGGAGCCGGACGAGGGGCAGGAAGGGGGCGAGGGGAGCCGGACGAGGGGCAGGAAGGGGGCGAGGGGAGCCGGACGAGGGGCAGGAAGGGGGCGAGGGGAGCCGGACGAGGGGCAGGAAGGGGGCGAGGGGAGCCGGACGAGGGGCAGGAAGGGGGCGAGGGGGGGCCGGACGAGGGGCAGGAAGGGGGCGAGGGGAGCCGGACGAGGGGCAGGAAGGGGGCGAGGGGAGCCGGACGAGGGGCAGGAAGGGGGCGAGGGGAGCCGGACGAGGGGCAGGAAGGGGGCGAGGGGAGCCGGACGAGGGGCAGGAAGGGGGCGAGGGGAGCCGGACGAGGGGCAGGAAGGGGGCGAGGGGAGTCAAGAAATGGAGTTGCATTTGGTGGGGGAGAAGAGTTTAGATAGTGGGGTGAGGGATATAGGAGGGGATTTTAGAAATGACTTGTTGTATATGATTATGGGGCGAAGGTGGTGAGGGAGGTTCGCTGTGGGATGTACAATGACAAGGCTGGGCCTGTGTAAAGGGGGCGCAGCCCCAGGTCACTCCATGGGGCAATGTACTCTCAACCTAACTTAGTGGGGGCTCAGTCAGCCCGCCTCCTCCTGGCGATTGGTCAGATCCAGGCGTCGGTTGGCCGCTGATTGGACCAGACACCTTTCTATCAGGACTCCCAGGTTTGGTTGCACCGGATGCGGCTCCGACCGCTGTCTTCCAACCCGGTTATCTTTAAAACTCATTATTCCGCCCTGGAGATTGTGTACCTATAGAGATTTTTTTTTAAAAAAACACTAGACACCGAAACACTTACCACGGCGGGCTCGAAGTCCGACTGATTCTGACCTTCTCAACGGTAACTGTTTATTCTCCCCCCCTCACTGAGAGGCCCGGCGCTCGAGCCTCACTGACAGTCCCACGTGACTGCCACGTCTCCCAGCGCAGGCGCACAGGTGACTCCCCGCTTCTCGCTGACACTCTGGCTCCGCCCCCTCAATCCATCCCCGCCCCCCAAAACCCCAGCTCCGCCTCCTTAGACCAAAGCCCCACGCACTTACTCTAGCTCCGCCCCCTCCCTCCATCTCCGCCCCCAACACCCCAGCTCCGCCTCCTTAGACCAAAGCCCCACGCACTTAATCTTGCCCCGCCCCCAACACCCCAGCTCCGCCTCCTTAGACCAAAACCCCACGCACTTACTCTAGCTCCGCCCCCTCCCTCCATCCCCGCCCCCCAACACCCCAGCTCCGCCTCCTTAGACCAAAGCCCCTCACTTACTCTAGCTCCGCCCCCTCACTCCATCCCCACCCCCAACACCCCGGCTCCGCCTCCTTAGACCAAAACCCCTCCCTTACTCTAGCTCCGCCCCCTCACTCCATCCCCACCCCCAACACCCCGGCTCCGCCTCCTTAGACCAAAACCCCTCCCTTACTCTAGCTCCGCCCCCTCACTCCATCCCCACCCCCAACACCCCGGCTCCGCCTCCTTAGACCAAAGACCCTCACTGGCTCTAGCTCCACCCCCTCACTCAATCTCCGCCCCCAACACCCCAGCTCCGCCCCCTCTCCCGCTGGCAAGACCCCTTCTGGCCCCACCCCTGAACACTCCAGCTCCACCCTCAGCTCCCCGCCCCTAAACACTGCAGCCCCGCCCCTCATAGCCAAGTCCCGCCCACGTACACCAGCTCCGCCCCCTCATGCTAAGGTCCCACCCACGTACTTTAGCCCCGCCCCCTCAGGCCCCATTCCCACGTCCTTAAGCCAGAGAGATGTCCAGCATGGAAACAGACCCTTCGGTCCAACTCATCCATGCTGACCCTGACCAGATAATCCCAGACTCTTACCTGCTCTTCTAGCCAACCGTATAAGAGCTAGAAGCAGGAATAGGCCATTTGGCCCATCGAGTCTGCACGGCCAATCCACCCTAACCTGCACATCCCTGGGCACTATGGGGCAATTTAGCATGGCCAATCCACCCTAACCTGCACATCCCTGGGCACTATGGGGCAATTTAGCACGGCCAATCCACCCTAACCTGCACCTCCCTGGGCACTATGGGACAATTTAGCACGGCCAATCCACCCTAACCTGCACACCCCTGGACACTATGGGACAATTTAGCACGGCCAATGCCACCCTAACCTGCACATCCCTGGGCACTATGGGACAATTTAGCACGGCCAATCCACCCTAACCTGCACATCCCTGGGCACTGTGTGGACAATTTAGCACGGCCAATCCACCCTAACCTGCACATCTTTGGACTGTGGGAGGAAACCGGAGCACCCGGAGGAAACTCCACACAGACACAGGGGGAGAATGTGCAAACTCCACCCAGACAATTGCCCGAGGCGGGAATTGAACCCAGGTCCCTGGTGCTGAGAGGCAGCAGTGCTAACCACTGAGCCACCGATTCTGCGAGCCTCTGGTTTAACAACCCTTCCTTCGAATCCCTGATTGGGTTTACTCGCGAAACATTTCTCCTGTGTGGGAACAGATGCAGTGCGGGGGGAAAAAGACGGCCATTTTGCCCATCTGCTCCGTGATGGGTTATTTCTGGGCTCCACTTGAAAATTGCATCTTCCCCTAATCCACATTGTCAGTCGGAATCCAACACCCCCATTTCCTTTCCCCCTTCTCATGTTGACCCACCCTTCCCCCCCGAACCCTGAGCTGATGTCCAGCGACGCCGCTCACCTCAACCAGTTCCACCATTCCAACTCCAGCCCCCGACCCCCCAATACAGGGAAGGAGTCGGATTTATGGGGAAATAAAAGGGGATAAGAGCATCGGTTTGGGAAAGGTTGGTCAAACAGCGTGAGGGAATTGATGGTCTCCACGTGCACCTTCTGGCTCCAACATTACACTTGCCCCATTCCTACCCGATGGAACCACCTCTTCCCCCCCTACACCCACTCGCCCATCCCCTCCTGTGTCAACGCACCAGCCCCACACCCCCACCCCACCCTCTCTCCTGTCACACCTCCTCCCAACCCCTTCCCGCATCAAGCCCTCAAACCCCTGACCCACACCCACCCCTCCCACGTCACCCCCCCCCCACCACCCCCTCTGGTATCACCCACCCCCCAAACACCCCATCTGGCATCGCCCCTCCAAACCCCCTGCCCCACACGTCCCACACCCACACCACCCATGTCACCCCCCCACCACCCCCTCTGGCCTCACCCCACCAACACCCTCCCCCACACGTTCCACCTCCCACCCTTCCCACATCACCCCCACACCTCCCTCCGGCACCACTCCCCCACACGTCCCACCCCCCCACCCCTCCCACGTCACACCCCCTCCGGCATCACCCCTCTCCCACCTCCCACCCTTCCCACATCACCCCCACACCTCCCTCCGGCACCACTCCCCCACACGTCCCACCCCCCACCCCTCCCATGTCACCCACATCCCCTCCGGCATCACCCCTCCCCCACACGTCCCACCCCCACCCCTCCCACGTCACCCCCCCCACACCCGTTCCGGCATCACTCCTCCCCCACATGTCCCCCCCCCACCCCTTCCGGCATCACCCTTCCCCCACACGTCCCACCCCCACCCCTCTCATGTCACCCTCCCCTCCACAACCCCTCTGGCACCACCCCCCAACCCCCTCCCCCACATGTCCCACATCACCTCCCCCCCCCACACCCCAACTGTCATCACCCCTCCCCAATGCCCTACCCCCTCCCACAACAACCCGCCCCGAGAGCGGGCCCAGTTCCAGTGAACAGCCTGAACTGGATGGAAACCAAGGCACAGGTTTTATTTTAGAAAAGTCCGAGCACTCCTCATGGAGGGTGGGCTGGGGTGGGGGGAAGAGGCACTGTCCTTGTGGGTGTCCACATTCCCCCATCACCCAGGCTGTTGGGCGGGGGGGGAATATCTCTGCAGCACGGTTAGTGGGGACCATGTTTGACCCACTCCTCCCCAGGCCCTGTCGCCTGCACTCCACCCTATCCCCCCGACTGTTTCAGCTCCCCCCTGCACCCCCTCTGGTTTTCTCCACACACTCGCTCTCTCTCTCCCCCTCCCCCTCTGGCTTCTTCCTTCTTCCTTCTCTCTCTCTCTCTCTCCCCCCCACCCCCCGGCTTCTTCCTTCTCGCTCTCTATCACTCTCTCTCTCTCCCCCCCCCCCGGCTTCCTCCTTCTCTCTTGCTTCATCTCTCTCTCCCTTGTTTTCTCTCTCTCTCCATCTCTCAGTCTTCCCCTCCTGGTGGCCCGGGGTGTTGTCCCACTCAACGTCATGGCCTTTGATGTGGTTCCTCCCTTTCTGAATAATCTCCATTTATTGTAGCTTCTCAATTTCCTTCTGGTATTTCTGTCTTTGGGAGTGGGAGTGGGGGTGGGGGTGGAGGTGTAGGTGGGGGTGGGGGAGGGGGAGTGGGGGTGTGTGGGTGGGGGAAGTGGGGGTGTGGGTGGGGTGGGGTTGGGAGTGGGGGTGTGGGGGTGTGGGGGGGTTGTGATAGGGGTGGGGGTGTGTGGTGGGAGTGAGGCTTGGGGTGTGGGTGGGGGTGGGATGGGGAGTGGGGGTGGCGGTGTGGGTGGGGGAGTGTGGTGTTGGTGGGAGTGGGGTTCGGAGTGGGGGTGTGGGTGTGGGTGGGGGTTTGGGTGTAGGGGGGTTGTGGTGGGGGTGGGGTTGGGAGTTGGGGTGGGGGAGTGGGGTGTAGGTGGAGTTGGGGTTGGGAGTGGGGGTGTGGGTGGGGGTGGTGTTGGTAGTGGGGATGTCGTGTGGGTGGGGGTGGGGTTGGGAGTGGGGATGGGGTGTGGGTGGGAGTGGGGTGTGGGTAGGAGTGGGGTTGGGAGTGGGGGAGTGAGGGTGGGGTTGGGAGTGAGGGTGTGGGTGGGGTTGGGAGTGGGGATGGTGGTGTGAGTGGGGGTGGGTTTGGGAGTAGGGGTGGGGCAGTGGGGTTGGGAGTTGGTGTGTGGGTGGGGGTGGGGTTGGGAGTGGGGGTGTGGGTGTGGGAGGGTTGTGGTGGGGGTGTGGTTGGGGGTGGAGGGATGAGGGGGAGTGGGGGTGTGGGTGTGGAGGTGTGTGGGTATGGTGGGGTGTGGTGGGGTTGGGGATGGGGGGTAGGTGGGATGGGTGTGGTGGGGGTGGGGGGTGTGGGTGGTGGGAGTGGGGAGTGGGGGTGGGTGTGGGGGAGATGATGATTGGGGAGTATGGTGAGGTGGTTGGGGAGGTGGGGGAGTGGGGAGATGGTGGAGGGGGGAGATGGTGGGGGGGAAGATGGTGGGTGGGGGTGTGGAGATGGTGGGTGGGGGTGTGGAGATGGTGGAGGGGGGTGTGGAGATGGTGGGTGGGGGTGTGGAGATGGTGGGTGGGGGTGTGGAGATGGTGGAGGGGGGTGTGGAGATGGTCGGGGGGGGGGGGGAGATGCTGTTGTGGAGGGGGGGAGCTGTTTGGTGAATGGATGTGGGCTCTCCAAGAGCTGCTGTTTCCCTAAATGGAGGGGACCAGGCTCGGTTGCTCCTTCTGGAAGGGTGCTCTCCCAATCTTGGGAACCACTTGCTCCCGCTGGGAACCAGCTTCCAGTTCGTGATCCATGGTCACTCCCGGTGGAATGATGGCCTCCAGATGAGGGACAGTGCTCACTGTCTTAGGAGGTTCACTCTCCTTTGGTTCACTGACTCCCTGCAGAGTGACGGCTCCAGATTTTAGGGGTTCACTCTCCTGTGGCTCACTGACTCCCTGCAGAGTGACGGCTCCAGGTTTTAGGGGTTCATTCTCCTGTGGCTCACTGACGCCCTGCAGAGTGACAGCTCCAGGTTTTAGGGGTTCACTCTCCTGTGGTTCACTGACTCCCTGCAGAGTGACGGCTCCAGGTTTTAGGGGTTCACGCTCCTGTGGCTCACTGACTCCCTGCAGAGTGACGGCTCCAGGTTTTAGGGGTTCACTCTCCTGCGGCTCACTGACTCCCTGCAGAGTGACGGCTCCAGGTTTTGGGGGTTCCGTCTCCTGTGGCTCACTGACTCCCTGCAGAGTGACAGCTCCAGGTTTTAGGGGTTCACTCTCCTGTGGTTCACTGACTCCCTGCAGAGTGACAGCTCCAGGCTTTAGGGGTTCACTCTCCTGCGATTCACTGACTCCCTGCAGAGTGACAGCTCCAGGTTTTAGGGGTTCACTCTCCTGTGGTTCACTGACTCCCTGCAGAGTGACAGCTCCAGGTTTTAGGGGTTCACTCTCCTGTGGCTCACTGACTCCCTGCAGAGTGACGGTCTCAGAATCTGAGGGTTCAGTGGCTCTCTGCGGAACATCAGCCCCATAGCTGGAGAGTTCAGATTTCTCAGGTTCGGGTGACTCGATGAGAGGTGGGAGGTTCGGAATCAGGGGTTCGAATACTCCAACAGGAGTGACTGCTTCAGAGGCTGGAGGGTCAGATTCCGGGGAATCGGAATCCTCCAGTTCAGAAACATCCATTTCTGATTCCTGCTGCTCCGATTCCCCGAGTTCGGATCCTTGGTCTTCAGATCCCTCCTCGTTTTCCGAGTCGTCATCTTCGGATTCCTCAGTTTCGGATTCCGATCCTTGGGGATCGGGGCTTTGCTCATGAGGAATCGGTTCAGATTCCTCAAGTTCGGAGTCTTGAGGCTGAGTTCCCTGGGACTCGGTATCCTGATGCTCGGAATGCTGGAGTTCAGATCCCTGGGAATCATATTCCTGGGGTTCAGATTTTTCAGGTTCAGAGTCAACGGCTCCAGATTTCCGGAGTTCAGGTTTTTCGGATGCCAACTCCTGGACCTCACATTCCTTGATTTCCAATCCTTTGGATGCAGATTCCTGGTCCGCGGTGACCTGAGGACGAGGGTCTTCGGAACCAGACCTCGGACTTTGTGGTTCATTGGACACAGATGTCTGAAGTCCAGATGTTCGGAGTTCACATCTCTGGGGTCCAGATCCTTGGAATTCAGATTGCTTTGCTGCCAATTCCCAAAGTTTGGAACCTTGAGGTTTGAGGGTATTTTGCTCTCCCGAGGAGGGGGAGTGAGGTTCACGGGGAGTGACAGATCTCGTCAGATTGGGGTCAGATATTAGGGGTTCAGTCACTCCCTGTGGAGTGATGGACTCAGAGTTTGGTGGTTCAGTCACTGTCTGCGGAGTGACGGACTGAGATTTTGGGGGTTCGGTCACTCCTTGTGGAGTGACGGACTGAGATTTTCGGGGTTTGGTCACTGTCTGCAGAGTGACGGACTGAGATTTTGGGGGTTCGGTCACTCCCAGTGGAGTGACGGACTGAGATTTTGGGGATTCAGTCACTGTCTGCGGAGTGATGGACTCAGATTTTGGGGATTCAGTCACTCCCTGTGGAGTGACGGACTGAGATTTTAGGGGTTCGGTCACTCCCTGTGGAGTGACGGACTGAGATTTTGGGGATTCAGTCACTGTCTGCGGAGTGATGGACTCAGATTTTGGGGATTCAGTCACTCCCTGTGGAGTGACGGACTGAGATTTTAGGGGTTCGGTCACTCCCTGTGGAGTGACGGACTGAGATTTTGGGGATTCAGTCACTGTCTGCGGAGTGATGGACTCAGATTTTGGGGATTCAGTCACTCCCTGTGGAGTGACGGACTGAGATTTTAGGGGTTCGGTCACTGTCTGCGGAGTGACGGACTGAGATTTTGGGGGTTGAGACACACGCTGGGGAATAACGGACTGAGATTTTGGGGGTTGAGACACACGCTGGGGAGTGACGGACCGAGATTTTGGGGGTTGAGACACTCGCTGGGGAGTAACGGACTGAGATTTCGGTGTTTCAGTCACCTTCTGGGAAATGATGGATTCGGATTTTGAGGGCTCTGTTGCTCTCTGCGGAGTGACAGCCCCAGATTTTGCGGGTTCACTCCCTCTCTGCGGAGAGACCGGCTGAGATTTCAGGGGCTCACTCCTCGTCTGTGGAGCGACGGCCTCAGATTTTGGGGGTTCACTCCCTGGAGCGACCGGCTGAGATTTCAGGGGCTCACTCCTCGTTTGTGGAGTGACGGCCTCAGATTTTGGAGGTTCACTCCCTGGCTGAGACGCTGGGGGCTCAGCAGCCTCCGTCTTCACTGGGGCGCCCTCGGGTTTGGTGGGGGAGGACGTCGGGAGCGCTTTGAGGGGTGCGGCTGGGTGTGGAGCCCCGTTCTCCCCCTGGGAGTCTGGCGGCACTTTGGGCGTGGTAACCAGTCCCCCTTTGGAGCTCCGGGCCGAGGAGAGATCGGCGTAGGAGGTGGCCAGAGTGCCGCCCCCTACTGCCGGCCTTTTGTATTTGCGGGGGCGGTGTGGGGACCATTCCTGACGCAGGGAGGCAACGCACACCACCTGCTGGGGCATCTCCAGCGGGCTGAGGTCATGGAGGAAGGTGAAAGGGGAATCCTGGCTCCTGGTCCGGATGTACCTGCGGGACACCTTTGCCTGGGGATCCAACTCGTCCGATCTGGCCTCGGGGGGAATGGATTCGCCATCCTTGGCTGGGACCTCTGGCCTTTGGGATTGCAGTGCGCTGCGGAGGTCCACAGCCTGTTCTGTCACATCCACCACGGCCTCATTGGCAATCTCTAGGGGGAGGGGGGGAAGGGAGGGGAAGGAATCGAACAAATATAAAACACAACGAAGCATCAGTGATTGGAACGTGCAGTCTCAAGTCATCCCTCGGGAATACCGTACGGAGGTGGTGGTCATCCTAACAATGGTAGCTCCCCTCCTGGGGTTAGCATCAAGTCGCCTCAGATCAAAGCCAGATTTCCCACCCCCTTGACAGAGTCTGCTCCTTGTATTCCTGGAGCGGATGGGAGGAGGAGGGGTGGAGGGAAAACAGATGTTGAGATTGAATGACTCTCGAACATTCGTCCGACAACTCTACATCAAACCTTCAAAGAGTTTCCCACCCAGGCATTTATCTTGCACTAATCCACCCTAACCTGCACATCCCTGGACACGATGGGACAATTTAGCACGGCCAATCCACCCTAACCTGCCCATCCCTGGGCACTATGGGACAATTTAGCATGGCCAATCCACCCTAACCTGCACATCCCTGAGCTCTATGGGACAATTTAGCATGGCCAATCCACCCTAACCTGCACATCCCTGGGCACTATGGGACAATTTAGCACGGCCAATCCACCCTAACCTGCACATCCCTGGGCACTATGGGACAATTTAGCATGGCCAATCCACCCTAACCTGCACATCCCTGAGCTCTATGGGACAATTTAGCATGGCCAATCCACCCTAACCTGCACATCCCTGGGCACTATGGGACAATTTGCACGGCCAATCCACCCGAACCTGCACATTGCTGGGCTCTATGGGACAATTTAGCACGGCCAATCCACCCTAAACTGTACATCCCTGGACACTATGGGACAATTTAGCACGGCCAATCCACCCTAACCTGTACATCCCTGGACACTATGGGACAATTTAGCACGGCCAATCCACCCTAACCTGTCCAACCCAGGGCACTTTTGGGGCAATTTAGCACGGCCAATCCACCCTAACCTGCACATCCCTGGGCACTATGGGACAATTTAGCACGGCCAATCCACCCTAACCTGCACATCCCTGGACACTATGGGACAATTTAGCACGGCCAATCCACCCTAACCTGTACATCCCTGGACACTATGGGACAATTTAGCACGGCCAATCCATCCTAACCTGTCCAACCCAGGGCATTTTTGGGGCAATTTAGCACGGCAAATCCACCCTAACCTGCACATCCCTGGGCACTATGGGACAATTTAGCATGGCCAATCCACCCCAACCTGAACATCTCTGGGCACGATGGGACAATTTAGCACGGCCAATCCATCCTAACCTGCACATTCCTGGGCAGTATGGGACAATTTAGCATGGCCAATCATCCCTAACCTGCACATCCCTGGACACTATGGGACAATTTAGCACGGCCAATCCCCCGCTAACCTGCACATCCCTGGACACTATGGGACAATTTAGCACGGCCAATCCACCCTAACCTGCATATCCCTGGGCACTATGGGACAATTTAGCACGGCCAATCCACCCTAACCTGCACATCCCTGGACACTATGGGATAATTTAGCATGGCCAATACACCCTAACCTGCACATCCCTGGGAACGATGGGATAATTTAGCACGTTCAATCCACCCTAACCTGCACATCCCTGGGCACTATGGGACAATTTAGCACCGCCAATCCACCCTAACCTACACATCCCTAGGCACGATGGGACAATTTAGCACGGCCAATCCACCCTAAACTGAACATCCCTGGGCACTATGGGGCAATTTAACACGGCCAATCCACCTTAACCTGCACATCCATGGGCACTCTGGGACAATTTAGCACGGCCAATCCACCCTAGCCTACACATTCCTGGGCAGTATGGGACAATTTAGCACGGCCAATCCACCCTAACCTGCACATCCCTGGGCCCTATGGGACAATTTAGCATGGCCAATCCACCCTAACCTGCACATCCTTGGGCACTTTGGGGCAATTTAGCACGGCCAATCCACCCTAACCTGCACAGCCCTGGACAATATGGGACAATTTAGCACGGCCAATCCAGCCCAACCTGCACATCACTGGCCACTATGAATCAATTAAGCACGGCCAATCCACCCTAGCCTGCACATTCTTGGGCACTATGGGACAATTTAGCATGGCCAATCTACCCTAACCTTCACATCCCTAGGCACTATGGGACAATTTAGCACGGCCAATCCACCCTAACCTGAACATCTCTGGGCACGATGGGACAATTTAGCACAGCTAATTCCCCCTACTAACCTGCACATCCCTGGACACTATGGGACAATTTAGCACGGCCAATCCACCCTAACCTGCACATCCCTGAGCACTATGGGAAAATCTACCACGGCCAATCCAACCTAACCTGCACTTCCTGGGCACAATGGGACAATTTAGCATGGCCAATCCAGCCTAACCTGCACATCCCTGGGCACTATGGGACAATTTAGCACGGCCAATCCGCCCTAACCTGCACATCCCTGGGCACCATGCGACAATTTAGCATGGCCAATCCACCCTAACCTGCACATCCCTGGGCACTATGGGACAAATTAGCACGGCCAATCCACCCTAACCTGCACATCCCTGGGCACTATGGGGCAATTTAGCATGGCCAATCCATCCTAACCTGTCCAACCCAGGGCATTTTTGGGGCAATTTAGCACGGCAAATCCACCCTAACCTGCACATCCCTGGGCACTATGGGACAATTTAGCATGGCCAATCCACCCTAACCTGAACATCTCTGGGCACGATGGGACAATTTAGCACGGCCAATCCATCCTAACCTGCACATTCCTGGGCAGTATGGGACAATTTAGCATGGCCAATCATCCCTAACCTGCACATCCCTGGACACTATGGGACAATTTAGCACGGCCAATCCCCCGCTAACCTGCACATCCCTGGACACTATGGGACAATTTAGCACTGCCAATCCACCCTAACCTACACATCCCTAGGCACTATGGGACAATTTAGCACGGCCAATCCACCCTAAACTGAACATCTCTGGGCACGATGGGACAATTTAGCATGGCCAATCCACCCAAACCTGCACATCCCTGGGCACAATGGGACAATTTAGCATGGCCAATCCACCCTGACCTGCACATCCCTGGGCACTATAGAACAATTTAGCACGGCCAATCCGCCCTAACCTGCACATCCCTGGGCACCATGCGACAATTTAGCATGGCCAATCCACCCTAACCTGCACATCCCTGGGCACTATGGGACAATTTAGCACGGCCAATCCACCCTAACCTGCACATCCCTGGGCACTATGGGGCAATTTAGCACGGTCTATCCACCCTAACCTGCACATCCCTGGGCACTATGGGACAATTTAGCACGGCCAATCCACCCTAACCTGCACATCCCTGGGTACTATGGGACAATGTAGCACTGGCAATCCACCCTAACCTGCACATCCCTGGGCACCATGCGACAATTTAGCACGGCCAATCCACCCTAACCTGCACATCCCTGGGCACTATGGGGCAATTTAGCACGGTCTATCCACCCTAACCTGCACATCCCTGGGCACTATGGGACAATTTAGCACGGCCAATCCACCCTAACCTGCACATCCCTGGGCACTATGGGACAATTTAGCACAGCCAATCCACCCTAACCTGCACATCCCTGGGCACTATAGGACAATTTAGCACGGCCAATCCACCCTAACCTGCACATCCCTGGGCACTATAGGACAATTTAGCACGGCCAATCCACCCTAACCTGCACATCCCTGGACACTATGGGACAATTTAGCACGGCCAATCCACCCTAACCTGCACATCCCTGGACACTATGGGACAATTTAGCACGGCCAATCCACCCTAACCTGCACATCCCTGGACACTATGGGACAATGTAGCACGGCCAATGCACCCTAACCTGCACATCCCTGGGCACTATGGGACAATTTAGCACGGCCAATCCACCCTAACCTGCACATCCCTGGGCACTATGGGACAATTTAGCACGGCCAATCCACCCTAACCTGCACATCCCTGGGCACTATGGGAAAATTTAGCATGGCCAATCCACCCTAACCTGCACATCCCTGGACAACTATGGGACAATTTAGCACGGCCAATCCACCCTAACCTGCACATCCCTGAACACTATGGGACAATTTAGCACGGCCAATCCACCCTAACCTGCACATCCCTGGACACTATGGGACAATTTAGCACGGCCAATCCACCCTAACCTGCACATCCCTGGACACTATGGGACAATTTAGCACGGCCAATCCACCCTAACCTGCACATCCCTGGACACTATGGGACAATTTAGCACGACCAATGCACCCTAACCTGCACATCCCTGGGCACTATGGGACAATTTAGCACGGCCAATCCACCCTAACCTGCACATCCCTGGGCACTATGGGACAATTTAGCACGGCCAATCCACCCTAACCTGCACATCCCTGGGCACTATGGGACAATTTAGCATGGCCAATCCACCATAACCTGCACAACCCTGGGCACTATAGGAAAATTTAGCATGGCCAATCCACCCTAACCTGCACATCCCTGGGCACTATGGGACAATTTAGCACGGCCAATCCACCCTAACCTGCACATCCCTGGGCACTAGGGGACAATTTAGCACGGCCAATCCACCCTAACCTGCACATCCCTGGACACTACGGGACAATTTAGCACGGCCAATCCACCCTAACCTGCACATCCCTGGACACTACGGGACAATTTAGCACGGCCAATCCACCCTAACCTGCACATCCCTGGACACTACGGGACAATTTAGCACGGCCAATCCACCCTAACCTGCACATCCCTGGACACTACGGGACAATTTAGCACGGCCAATGCACCCTAACCTGCACATCCCTGGGCACTATGGGACAATTTAGCATGGTCAATCCACCCTAACCTGCACATCCCTGGACACTATGGGACAATTTAGCACGGCCAATCCACCCTAACCTGCACATCCCTGGACACTATGGGACAATTTAGCACGGCCAATCCACCCTAACCTGCACATCCCTGGACACTATGGGACAATTTAGCACGGCCAATCCACCCTAACCTGCACATCCCTGGGCACTATGGGACAATTTAGCACGGCCAATCCACCCTAACCTGCACATCCCTGGGCACTATGGGACAATGTAGCACGGCCAATCCACCCTAACCTGCACATCCCTGGGCACTATGGGAAAATTTAGCATGGCCAATCCACCCTAACCTGCACATCCCTGGACAGCTATGGGACAATGTAGCACGGCCAATCCACCCTGACCTGCACATCCCAGGGCACATTGGGACAATTTAGCACGGCCAATCCACCCTAACCTGCACATCCCAGGGCACATTGGGACAATTTAACACGGCCAATCCACCCTAACCTGCACATCCCAGGGCACATTGGGACAATTTAGCACGTCCAATCCACCCTAACCTGCACATCCCTGGACACTATGGGACAATTTAGCACGGCCAATCCACCCTAACCTGCACATCCCTGGGCACTATGGGACAATTTAGCACGGCCAATCCACCCTAACCTGCACATCCCTGGGCACTATGGGACAATTTAGCACGGCAAATCCACCCTAACCTGCACATCCCTGGGCACTATAGGACAATTTAGCATGGCAAATCCACCCTGACCTGCACATCCCTGGACAACTATGGGACAATTTAGCACGGCTAATCCACCCTAACCTGCACATCCCTGGGCACTATGGGACAATTTAGCATGGCCAATCCACCCTGACCTGCACATCCCTGGACAACTATGGGACAATTTAGCACGGCCAATCCACCCTAACCTGCACATCCCTGGGCACTATGGGACAATTTAGCATGGCCAATCCACCCTAACCTGCACATCCCTGGGCACTATAGGAAAATTTAGCACGGCCAATCCACCCTAACCTGCACATCCATGGACACTATGGGACAATTTAGCACGGCCAATCCACCCTAACCTGCACATCCCTGGACACTATGGGACAATTTAGCACGGCCAATCCACCCTAACCTGCACATCCCTGGACACTATGGGACAGTTTAGCACGGCCAATCCACCCTAACCTGCACATCCCTGGACACTATGGGACAATTTAGCACGGCCAATCCACCCTAACCTGCACATCCCTGGACACTATGGGACAATTTAGCACGGCCAATGCACCCTAACCTGCACATCCCTGGGCACTATGGGACAATTTAGCACGGCCAATCCACCCTAACCTGCACATCCCTGGGCACTATGGGACAATTTAGCACGGCCAATCCACCCTAACCTGCACATCCCTGGGCACTATAGGAAAATTTAGCATGGCCAATCCACCCTAACCTGCACATCCCTGGACAACTATGGGACAATTTAGCACGGCCAATCCACCCTAACCTGCACATCCCTGGACACTATGGGACAATTTAGCACGGCCAATCCACCCTAACCTGCACATCCCTGGACACTATGGGACAATTTAGCACGGCCAATCCACCCTAACCTGCACATCCCTGGACACTATGGGACAATTTAGCACGGCCAATCCACCCTAACCTGCACATCCCTGGACACTATGGGACAATTTAGCACGGCCAATCCACCCTAACCTGCACATCCCTGGACACTATGGGACAATTTAGCACGACCAATGCACCCTAACCTGCACATCCCTGGGCACTATGGGACAATTTAGCACGGCCAATCCACCCTAACCTGCACATCCCTGGGCACTATGGGACAATTTAGCACGGCCAATCCACCCTAACCTGCACATCCCTGGGCACTATGGGACAATTTAGCATGGCCAATCCACCATAACCTGCACAACCCTGGGCACTATAGGAAAATTTAGCATGGCCAATCCACCCTAACCTGCACATCCCTGGGCACTATGGGACAATTTAGCACGGCCAATCCACCCTAACCTGCACATCCCTGGGCACTAGGGGACAATTTAGCACGGCCAATCCACCCTAACCTGCACATCCCTGGACACTACGGGACAATTTAGCACGGCCAATCCACCCTAACCTGCACATCCCTGGACACTACGGGACAATTTAGCACGGCCAATCCACCCTAACCTGCACATCCCTGGACACTACGGGACAATTTAGCACGGCCAATCCACCCTAACCTGCACATCCCTGGACACTACGGGACAATTTAGCACGGCCAATGCACCCTAACCTGCACATCCCTGGGCACTATGGGACAATTTAGCATGGTCAATCCACCCTAACCTGCACATCCCTGGACACTATGGGACAATTTAGCACGGCCAATCCACCCTAACCTGCACATCCCTGGACACTATGGGACAATTTAGCACGGCCAATCCACCCTAACCTGCACATCCCTGGACACTATGGGACAATTTAGCACGGCCAATCCACCCTAACCTGCACATCCCTGGGCACTATGGGACAATGTAGCACGGCCAATCCACCCTAACCTGCACATCCCTGGGCACTATGGGACAATGTAGCACGGCCAATCCACCCTAACCTGCACATCCCTGGGCACTATGGGAAAATTTAGCATGGCCAATCCACCCTAACCTGCACATCCCTGGACAGCTATGGGACAATTTAGCACGGCCAATCCACCCTGACCTGCACATCCCAGGGCACATTGGGACAATTTAGCACGGCCAATCCACCCTAACCTGCACATCCCAGGGCACATTGGGACAATTTAACACGGCCAATCCACCCTAACCTGCACATCCCAGGGCACATTGGGACAATTTAGCACGTCCAATCCACCCTAACCTGCACATCCCTGGACACTATGGGACAATTTAGCACGGCCAATCCACCCTAACCTGCACATCCCTGGGCACTATGGGACAATTTAGCACGGCCAATCCACCCTAACCTGCACATCCCTGGGCACTATGGGACAATTTAGCACGGCAAATCCACCCTAACCTGCACATCCCTGGGCACTATAGGACAATTTAGCATGGCAAATCCACCCTGACCTGCACATCCCTGGACAACTATGGGACAATTTAGCACGGCTAATCCACCCTAACCTGCACATCCCTGGGCACTATGGGACAATTTAGCATGGCCAATCCACCCTGACCTGCACATCCCTGGACAACTATGGGACAATTTAGCACGGCCAATCCACCCTAACCTGCACATCCCTGGGCACTATGGGACAATTTAGCATGGCCAATCCACCCTAACCTGCACATCCCTGGGCACTATAGGAAAATTTAGCACGGCCAATCCACCCTAACCTGCACATCCATGGACACTATGGGACAATTTAGCACGGCCAATCCACCCTAACCTGCACATCCCTGGACACTATGGGACAATTTAGCACGGCCAATCCACCCTAACCTGCACATCCCTGGACACTATGGGACAGTTTAGCATGGCCAATCCACCCTAACCTGCACATCCCTGGACACTATGGGACAATTTAGCACGGCCAATCCACCCTAACCTGCACATCCCTGGACACTATGGGACAATTTAGCACGGCCAATGCACCCTAACCTGCACATCCCTGGGCACTATGGGACAATTTAGCACGGCCAATCCACCCTAACCTGCACATCCCTGGGCACTATGGGACAATTTAGCACGGCCAATCCACCCTAACCTGCACATCCCTGGGCACTATAGGAAAATTTAGCATGGCCAATCCACCCTAACCTGCACATCCCTGGACAACTATGGGACAATTTAGCACGGCCAATCCACCCTAACCTGCACATCCCTGGACACTATGGGACAATTTAGCACGGCCAATCCACCCTAACCTGCACATCCCTGGACACTATGGGACAATTTAGCACGGCCAATCCACCCTAACCTGCACATCCCTGGACACTATGGGACAATTTAGCACGGCCAATCCACCCTAACCTGCACATCCCTGGGCACTATGGGACAATTTAGCACGACCAATGCACCCTAACCTGCACATCCCTGGGCACTATGGGACAATTTAGCACGGCCAATCCACCCTAACCTGCACATCCCTGGGCACTATGGGACAATTTAGCACGGCCAATCCACCCTAACCTGCACATCCCTGGGCACTATGGGACAATTTAGCACGGCCAATCCACCATAACCTGCACAACCCTGGGCACTATAGGAAAATTTAGCATGGCCAATCCACCCTAACCTGCACATCCCTGGGCACTATGGGACAATTTAGCACGGCCAATCCACCCTAACCTGCACATCCCTGGGCACTAGGGGACAATTTAGCACGGCCAATCCACCCTAACCTGCACATCCCTGGACACTACGGGACAATTTAGCACGGCCAATCCACCCTAACCTGCACATCCCTGGACACTACGGGACAATTTAGCACGGCCAATCCACCCTAACCTGCACATCCCTGGGCACTATGGGACAATTTAGCACGGCAAATCCACCCTAACCTGCACATCCCTGGGCACTATAGGACAATTTAGCATGGCAAATCCACCCTGACCTGCACATCCCTGGACAACTATGGGACAATTTAGCACGGCCAATCCACCCTAACCTGCACATCCCTGGGCACTATGGGACAATTTAGCATGGCCAATCCACCCTGACCTGCACATCCCTGGACAACTATGGGACAATTTAGCACGGCCAATCCACCCTAACCTGCACATCCCTGGGCACTATGGGACAATTTAGCATGGCCAATCCACCCTAACCTGCACATCCCTGGGCATTATAGGAAAATTTAGCACGGCCAATCCACCCTAACCTGCACATCCCTGGACACTATGGGACAATTTAGCATGGCCAATCCACCCTAACCTGCACATCCCTGGGCACTATGGGACAATTTAGCACGACCAATGCACCCTAACCTGCACATCCCTGGGCACTATGGGACAATTTAGCACGGCCAATCCACCCTGACCTGCACATCCCTGGGCACTATGGGACAATTTAGCACGGCCAATCCACCCTAACCTGCACATCCCTGGGCACTATGGGACAATGTAGCACGGCCAATCCACCCTAACCTGCACATCCCTGGGCACTATGGGACAATGTAGCACGGCCAATCCACCCTAACCTGCACATCCCTGGACAACTATGGGACAATTTAGCACGGCCAATCCACCCTGACCTGCACATCCCAGGGCACATTGGGACAATTTAGCACGGCCAATCCACCCTAACCTGCACATCCCAGGGCACTATGGGACAATTTAACACGGCCAATCCACACTAACCTGCACATCCCAGGGCACATTGGGACAATTTAGCACGTCCAATCCACCCTAACCTGCACATCCCTGGACACTATGGGACAATTTAGCACGGCCAATCCACCCTAACCTGCACATCCCTGGGCACTATGGGACAATTTAGCACGGCCAATCCACCCTACCCTGCACATCCCTGGGCACTATGGGACAATTTAGCACGGCAAATCCACCCTAACCTGCACATCCCTGGGCACTATAGGACAATTTAGCATGGCAAATCCACCCTGACCTGCACATCCCTGGACAACTATGGGACAATTTAGCACGGCCAATCCACCCTAACCTGCACATCCCTGGGCACTATGGGACAATTTAGCATGGCCAATCCACCCTGACCTGCACATCCCTGGACAACTATGGGACAATTTAGCACGGCCAATCCACCCTAACCTGCACATCCCTGGGCACTATGGGACAATTTAGCACGGCCAATCCACCCTAACCTGCACATCCATGGACACTATGGGACAATTTAGCACGGCCAATCCACCCTAACCTGCACATCCCTGGACACTATGGGACAATTTAGCACGGCCAATCCACCCTAACCTGCACATCCCTGGACACTATGGGACAGTTTAGCACGGCCAATCCACCCTAACCTGCACATCCCTGGACACTATGGGACAATTTAGCACGGCCAATCCACCCTAACCTGCACATCCCTGGACACTATGGGACAATTTAGCACGGCCAATGCACCCTAACCTGCACATCCCTGGGCACTATGGGACAATTTAGCACGGCCAATCCACCCTAACCTGCACATCCCTGGGCACTATGGGACAATTTAGCACGGCCAATCCACCCTAACCTGCACATCCCTGGGCACTATAGGAAAATTTAGCATGGCCAATCCACCCTAACCTGCACATCCCTGGACAACTATGGGACAATTTAGCACGGCCAATCCACCCTAACCTGCACATCCCTGGACACTATGGGACAATTTAGCACGGCCAATCCACCCTAACCTGCACATCCCTGGACACTATGGGACAATTTAGCACGGCCAATCCACCCTAACCTGCACATCCCTGGACACTATGGGACAATTTAGCACGGCCAATCCACCCTAACCTGCACATCCCTGGGCACTATGGGACAATTTAGCACGACCAATGCACCCTAACCTGCACATCCCTGGGCACTATGGGACAATTTAGCACGGCCAATCCACCCTAACCTGCACATCCCTGGGCACTATGGGACAATTTAGCACGGCCAATCCACCATAACCTGCACAACCCTGGGCACTATAGGAAAATTTAGCATGGCCAATCCACCCTAACCTGCACATCCCTGGGCACTATGGGACAATTTAGCACGGCCAATCCACCCTAACCTGCACATCCCTGGGCACTAGGGGACAATTTAGCACGGCCAATCCACCCTAACCTGCACATCCCTGGACACTACGGGACAATTTAGCACGGCCAATCCACCCTAACCTGCACATCCCTGGACACTACGGGACAATTTAGCACGGCCAATCCACCCTAACCTGCACATCCCTGGGCACTATGGGACAATTTAGCGCGGCAAATCCACCCGAACCTGCACATCCCTGGGCACTATAGGACAATTTAGCATGGCAAATCCACCCTGACCTGCACATCCCTGGACAACTATGGGACAATTTAGCACGGCCAATCCACCCTAACCTGCACATCCCTGGGCACTATGGGACAATTTAGCATGGCCAATCCACCCTGACCTGCACATCCCTGGACAACTATGGGACAATTTAGCACGGCCAATCCACCCTAACCTGCACATCCCTGGGCACTATGGGACAATTTAGCATGGCCAATCCACCCTAACCTGCACATCCCTGGGCACTATAGGAAAATTTAGCACGGCCAATCCACCCTAACCTGCACATCCCTGGACACTATGGGACAATTTAGCACGGCCAATCCACCCTAACCTGCACATCCCTGGACACTATGGGACAATTTAGCATGGCCAATCCACCCTAACCTGCACATCCCTGGGCACTATAGGAAAATTTAGCACGGCCAATCCACCCTAACCTGCACATCCCTGGACACTATGGGACAATTTAGCACGGCCAATCCACCCTAACCTGCACATCCCTGGACACTATGGGACAATTTAGCACGGCCAATCCACCCTAACCTGCACATCCCTGGACACTATGGGACAGTTTAGCACGGCCAATCCACCCTAACCTGCACATCCCTGGACACTATGGGACAATTTAGCACGGCCAATCCACCCTAACCTGCACATCCCTGGACACTATGGGACAATTTAGCACGGCCAATGCACCCTAACCTGCACATCCCTGGGCACTATGGGACAATTTAGCACGGCCAATCCACCCTAACCTGCACATCCCTGGGCACTATAGGAAAATTTAGCATGGCCAATCCACCCTAACCTGCACATCCCTGGACAACTATGGGACAATTTAGCACGGCCAATCCACCCTAACCTGCACATCCCTGGACACTATGGGACAATTTAGCACGGCCAATCCACCCTAACCTGCACATCCCTGGACACTATGGGACAATTTAGCACGGCCAATGCACCCTAACCTGCACATCCCTGGACACTATGGGACAATTTAGCATGGCCAATCCACCCTAACCTGCACATCCCTGGGCACTATGGGACAATTTAGCACGACCAATGCACCCTAACCTGCACATCCCTGGGCACTATGGGACAATTTAGCACGGCCAATCCACCCTGACCTGCACATCCCTGGGCACTATGGGACAATTTAGCACGGCCAATCCACCCTAACCTGCACATCCCTGGGCACTATGGGACAATGTAGCACGGCCAATCCACCCTAACCTGCACATCCCTGGGCACTATGGGACAATGTAGCACGGCCAATCCACCCTAACCTGCACATCCCTGGACAACTATGGGACAATTTAGCACGGCCAATCCACCCTGACCTGCACATCCCAGGGCACATTGGGACAATTTAGCACGGCCAATCCACCCTAACCTGCACATCCCAGGGCACTATGGGACAATTTAACACGGCCAATCCACCCTAACCTGCACATCCCAGGGCACATTGGCACAATTTAGCACGTCCAATCCACCCTAACCTGCACATCCCTGGACACTATGGGACAATTTAGCACGGCCAATCCACCCTAACCTGCACATCCCTGGGCACTATGGGACAATTTAGCACGGCCAATCCACCCTACCCTGCACATCCCTGGGCACTATGGGACAATTTAGCACGGCAAATCCACCCTAACCTGCACATCCCTGGGCACTATAGGACAATTTAGCATGGCAAATCCACCCTGACCTGCACATCCCTGGACAACTATGGGACAATTTAGCACGGCCAATCCACCCTAACCTGCACATCCCTGGGCACTATGGGACAATTTAGCATGGCCAATCCACCCTGACCTGCACATCCCTGGACAACTATGGGACAATTTAGCACGGCCAATCCACCCTAACCTGCACATCCCTGGGCACTATGGGACAATTTAGCATGGCCAATCCACCCTAACCTGCACATCCCTGGGCACTATAGGAAAATTTAGCACGGCCAATCCACCCTAACCTGCACATCCATGGACACTATGGGACAATTTAGCACGGCCAATCCACCCTAACCTGCACATCCCTGGACACTATGGGACAATTTAGCACGGCCAATCCACCCTAACCTGCACATCCCTGGACACTATGGGACAGTTTAGCACGGCCAATCCACCCTAACCTGCACATCCCTGGACACTATGGGACAATTTAGCACGGCCAATCCACCCTAACCTGCACATCCCTGGACACTATGGGACAATTTAGCACGGCCAATGCACCCTAACCTGCACATCCCTGGGCACTATGGGACAATTTAGCACGGCCAATCCACCCTAACCTGCACATCCCTGGGCACTATGGGACAATTTAGCACGGCCAATCCACCCTAACCTGCACATCCCTGGGCACTATAGGAAAATTTAGCATGGCCAATCCACCCTAACCTGCACATCCCTGGACAACTATGGGACAATTTAGCACGGCCAATCCACCCTAACCTGCACATCCCTGGACACTATGGGACAATTTAGCACGGCCAATCCACCCTAACCTGCACATCCCTGGACACTATGGGACAATTTAGCACGGCCAATCCACCCTAACCTGCACATCCCTGGACACTATGGGACAATTTAGCACGGCCAATCCACCCTAACCTGCACATCCCTGGGCACTATGGGACAATTTAGCACGACCAATGCACCCTAACCTGCACATCCCTGGGCACTATGGGACAATTTAGCACGGCCAATCCACCCTAACCTGCACATCCCTGGGCACTATGGGACAATTTAGCACGGCCAATCCACCATAACCTGCACAACCCTGGGCACTATAGGAAAATTTAGCATGGCCAATCCACCCTAACCTGCACATCCCTGGGCACTATGGGACAATTTAGCACGGCCAATCCACCCTAACCTGCACATCCCTGGGCACTAGGGGACAATTTAGCACGGCCAATCCACCCTAACCTGCACATCCCTGGACACTACGGGACAATTTAGCACGGCCAATCCACCCTAACCTGCACATCCCTGGACACTACGGGACAATTTAGCACGGCCAATCCACCCTAACCTGCACATCCCTGGGCACTATGGGACAATTTAGCGCGGCAAATCCACCCGAACCTGCACATCCCTGGGCACTATAGGACAATTTAGCATGGCAAATCCACCCTGACCTGCACATCCCTGGACAACTATGGGACAATTTAGCACGGCCAATCCACCCTAACCTGCACATCCCTGGGCACTATGGGACAATTTAGCATGGCCAATCCACCCTGACCTGCACATCCCTGGACAACTATGGGACAATTTAGCACGGCCAATCCACCCTAACCTGCACATCCCTGGGCACTATGGGACAATTTAGCATGGCCAATCCACCCTAACCTGCACATCCCTGGGCACTATAGGAAAATTTAGCACGGCCAATCCACCCTAACCTGCACATCCCTGGACACTATGGGACAATTTAGCACGGCCAATCCACCCTAACCTGCACATCCCTGGACACTATGGGACAATTTAGCACGGCCAATCCACCCTAACCTGCACATCCCTGGACACTATGGGACAGTTTAGCACGGCCAATCCACCCTAACCTGCACATCCCTGGACACTATGGGACAATTTAGCACGGCCAATCCACCCTAACCTGCACATCCCTGGACACTATGGGACAATTTAGCACGGCCAATGCACCCTAACCTGCACATCCCTGGGCACTATGGGACAATTTAGCACGGCCAATCCACCCTAACCTGCACATCCCTGGGCACTATAGGAAAATTTAGCATGGCCAATCCACCCTAACCTGCACATCCCTGGACAACTATGGGACAATTTAGCACGGCCAATCCACCCTAACCTGCACATCCCTGGACACTATGGGACAATTTAGCACGGCCAATCCACCCTAACCTGCACATCCCTGGACACTATGGGACAATTTAGCACGGCCAATCCACCCTAACCTGCACATCCCTGGACACTATGGGACAATTTAGCACGGCCAATCCACCCTAACCTGCACATCCCTGGGCACTATGGGACAATTTAGCACGACCAATGCACCCTAACCTGCACATCCCTGGGCACTATGGGACAATTTAGCATGGCCAATCCACCCTAACCTGAACATCCCTGGGCACTATGGGACAATTTAGCACGGCCAATCCACCCTAACCTGCACATCCCTGGGCACTATGGGACAATTTAGCACGGCCAATCCACCCTAACCTGCACATCCCTGGGCACTATGGGACAATTTAGCACAGCCAATCCACCATAACCTGCACAACCCTGGGCACTATAGGAAAATTTAGCATGGCCAATCCACCCTAACCTGCACATCCCTGGGCACTATGGGACAATTTAGCACGGCCAATCCACCCTAACCTGCACATCCCTGGGCACTAGGGGACAATTTAGCACGGTCAATCCACCCTAACCTGCACATCCCTGGGCACTATGGGACAATTTAGCACGGCCAATCCACCCTAACCTGCACATCCCTGGGCACTATGGGACAATTTAGCACGGCCAATCCACCCTAACCTGCACATCCCTGGACACTATGGGACAATGTAGCACGGCCAATCCACCCTAACCTGCACATCCCTGGGCACTATGGGACAATTTAGCACAGCCAATCCACCATAACCTGCACAACCCTGGGCACTATAGGAAAATTTAGCATGGCCAATCCACCCTAACCTGCACATCCCTGGGCACTATGGGACAATTTAGCACGTCCAATCCACCCTAACCTGCACATCCCTGGGCACTAGGGGACAATTTAGCACGGCCAATCCACCCTAACCTGCACATCCCTGGACACTATTGGACAATGTAGCATGGCCAATCCACCCTAACCTGCACATCCCTGGGCACTATGGGACAATGTAGCACGGCCAATCCACCCTAACCTGCACATCCCTGGGCACTATGGGACAATGTAGCACGGCCAATCCACCCTAACCTGCACATCCCTGGGCACTATGGGACAATTTAGCACGGCCAATCCACCCTAACCTGCACATCCCTGGGCACTATGGGACAATTTAGCACAGCCAATCCACCATAACCTGCACAACCCTGGGCACTATAGGAAAATTTAGCATGGCCAATCCACCCTAACCTGCACATCCCTGGGCACTATGGGACAATTTAGCACGGCCAATCCACCCTAACCTGCACATCCCTGGGCACTAGGGGACAATTTAGCACGGTCAATCCACCCTAACCTGCACATCCCTGGGCACTATGGGACAATTTAGCACGGCCAATTCACCCTAACCTGCACATCCCTGGGCACTAGGGGACAATTTAGCACGGCCAATCCACCCTAACCTGCACATCCCTGGGCACTATGGGACAATTTAGCACGGCCAATCCACCCTAACCTGCACATCCCTGGACACTATGGGACAATGTAGCACGGCCAATCCACCCTAACCTGCACATCCCTGGGCACTATGGGACAATTTAGCACAGCCAATCCACCATAACCTGCACAACCCTGGGCACTATAGGAAAATTTAGCATGGCCAATCCACCCTAACCTGCACATCCCTGGGCACTATGGGACAATTTAGCACGGCCAATCCACCCTAACCTGCACATCCCTGGGCACTCTGGGGTAACTTAGCATGGCCAATCCACCCTAACCTGCACATCCCTGGGCACTATAGGAAAATTTAGCATGGCCAATCCACCCTAACCTGCACATCCCTGGGCACTATGGGACAATTTAGCTAGGCCAATCCACCCTAACCTGCACAACCCTGGGCACTATAGGAAAATTTAGCTAGGCCAATCCACCCTAACCTGCACATCCCTGGGCACTATGGGACAATTTAGCATGGCCAATCCACCCTAACCTGCACATCCCTGGGCACTATGGGACAATTTAGCACGGCCAATCCACCCTAACCTGCACATCCCTGGGCACTATTGGACAATTTAGCATGGCCAATCCACCCTAACCTGCACATCCCTGGACACTATGGGACAATTTAGCACGGCCAATCCACCCTAACCTGCACATCCCTGGGCACTATGGGACAATTTAGCTAGGCCAATCCACCCTAACCTGCACAACCCTGGGCACTATAGGAAAATTTAGCTAGGCCAATCCACCCTAACCTGCACATCCCTGGGCACTATGGGACAATTTAGCATGGCCAATCCACCCTAACCTGCACATCCCTGGACACTATGGGACAATTTAGCACGGCCAATCCACCCTAACCTGCACATCCCTGGGCACTATTGGACAATTTAGCATGGCCAATCCACCCTAACCTGCACATCCCTGGACACTATGGGACAATTTAGCACGGCCAATCCACCCTAACCTGCACATCCCTGGGCACTATGGGACAATTTAGCTAGGCCAATCCACCCTAACCTGCACAACCCTGGGCACTATAGGAAAATTTAGCTAGGCCAATCCACCCTAACCTGCACATCCCTGGGCACTATGGGACAATTTAGCATGGCCAATCCACCCTAACCTGCACATCCCTGGACACTATGGGACAATTTAGCACGGCCAATCCACCCTAACCTGCACATCCCTGGGCACTATTGGACAATTTAGCACGGCCAATCCACCCTAACCTGCACATCCCTGGGCACTATGGGACAATTTAGCACGGCCAATCCACCCTAACCTGCACATCCCTGGACACTATGGGACAATTTAGCACGGTGAATGTGCAGGTTCGGGTGCAGACAGGGAGCTGAGTGCCCAGTCTGGGAAGGGGAGCTGTAGTCTGGACAGGGGGCTCAGGGCTGGGGTGTGAGTGTCGGGGCGGGTCGGTGCTGTCCCCCCTCTCCCCGGGGGGAGGGTCGGGACTGAGACCGCACCCACCTGAATCCTCCACCTGGACGTCCTGCGTCGAGGCTCCGCATCCCATCGCTGGGTGTGTCCGGGGGGCGGGGGCGGTGCCGGGGCCGCGGGAGCTGCACTGACACCGCGGGGACAGCGCTCCTGTGACGGTCCCGGGGACGTAACAAGGGGATGGGGAGAGGGGAGAGGGAGAGGGGAGAGGGAGAGGGGAGAGGGGAGGGGATAGGGAGAGGGGAGAGGGGAGGGGATAGGGAGAGGGGAGAGGGGAGGGGATAGGGAGAGGGGAGAGGGGAGGGGATAGGGAGAGGGGAGAGGGATGGGGAGAGGGGAGGGGATAGGGAGAGGGGAGGGGAGAGGAGAGGGGAGAGGGAGAGGGAGAGGGAGGGGGACAGGGAGAGGGGAGGGGAGAGGGAGAGGGAGGGGAGAGGAGAGGGGAGAGGGAGAGGGAGAGGGAGAGGGAGGGGGACAGGGAGAGGGAGGGGGACAGGGAGAGGGAGGGGGACAGGGAGAGGGGAGGGGAGAGGGAGAGGGGAGGGGAGAGGGAGGGAGAGGGAGGGGGACAGGGAGAGGGAGGGGGACAGGGAGAGGGAGGGGGACAGGGAGAGGGGAGGGGAGAGGGGAGAGGGGAGGGGGACAGGGAGAGGGGAGGGGAGAGGGGAGGGGGACAGGGAGAGGGGAGGGGAGAGGGAGAGGGAGGGGGACAGGGAGAGGGAGGGGGACAGGGAGAGGGGAGAGGGGAGGGGGACAGGGAGAGGGAGGGGGACAGGGAGAGGGAGGGGGACAGGGAGAAGGGGAGAGGGAGAGGGGAGGGGAGAGGGAGAGGGGAGGGGGGAGTGGGGATGGGGAGAGGGGAGAGAGAGAGGGAGGGAGAGGGGGACAGGGAGAGGGAGGGGGACAGGGAGAGGGAGGGGGACAGGGAGAGGGAGGGGGACAGGGAGAGGGGAGGGGAGAGGGAGAGGGAGAGGGGAGGGGAGAGGGAGGGGGAGAGGAGTGGGGGGTGTCAGGGAGAGAGGGAAGGAGAGAGGGGAAGGGGAGTGGGATGGAGGAGGGGGTGGAAGAGAGGAGGAGAGAGGGGGGAAGGGAGAGGGAGGGAGAGAGATTGAGGAGGGAATGAGGGAGGGATGGAGGTAAACAGATTAGGGAGGGAGAGAGGAAATTAAGGAGGGAGAGGGAGGGATGGAGGGAGAGAGGTTGGGAATTGGGGGGGAGAGAGAGATGGGGAAATGAGGAAGAGAAGGAGAGAGAAGGCATGAGGGAGGGAATGGGAAGGAGCGTGGGATAGAGGGAAGGAAATAGGGAGAAAAAAGGGGGAGGTGGAGGGAGGGACATAGGGAGGGAAAGATAGTGGGAGGGGGCATAGAAGAGAGGTGAAGATGGAGGGAAAGGGAAAGTGGGAGAGAGGAGGACAGAAGGGAAGGGAGAGAAGGAAGCAAAAGGGGTCGGAATGAAAGAGGAGGATGGGGAGGGGGGAGAGAGGGATGAGGGAGGGGAGAGAGAGGGATGAGGGAGGGGGGAGAGGGATGAGGGAGGGGGGGGAGAGGGATGAGGGAGGGGGGAGAGAGGGATGAGGGAGGGGGAGAGAGGGATGAGGGAGGGGGAGAGAGGGATGAGGGGGGGGGGAGAGAGGGATGAGGGAGGGGGAGGGGGAGAGAGGGATGAGGGAGGGAGGGGGGAGAGGGATGAGGGAGGGGGGAGAGAGATGAGGGAGGGGAGAGAGGGATGAGGGAGGGGGGAGAGAGGGATGGAGGGATCGGGGAGAGAGGGATGGGGGGGGAGAGAGGGATGGAGGGAGGGGGGAGAGAGGGATGAGGGAGGGGGGGAGAGAGGGATGAGGGAGGGGAGAGAGGGATGAGGGAGGGGAGCGAGAGGGATGAGGGGGGGGGAGAGAGGGATGAGGGAGGGGGGAGAGAGGGATGAGGGAGGGGGGAGAGAGGGATGAGGGAGGGGAGAGGAGAGGGATGAGGGAGGGGGGAGAGAGGGATGAGGGAGGGGGGAGAGAGGGATGAGGGAGGGGAGAGAGGGATGAGGGAGGGGAGAGAGGGATGAGGGAGGGGAGGTTTGCAGCAAGAGGGCGAGAGAGGTAAGGAGGAAGTACTAGATTGACAGAGGAGGGGAGCAAGACAGGGAATAGATGAGGAGGCAGAGAGGGCATTCGAAATGAGAGAGGGGGGGGAGGCAGAGACACAGGAGAGCAATGGGGGAACCAAGATAACAGCAGAATGAGAGAAAAAGCCAGGAGTATTTAGGGTAGAGTCGAGAGGGGATGGGGACAGGAAAAGGAGGAGCTGAGAGGGCAGGGAATGAACCAGAGACTGAAGGGGAGATGGAGTTAACAATTGGCTGTTACAGCACATCAGGGATATCACCGATACCTCACCTTCAAATCTCGGATTACCTTCTGGAAAGTAGGCCAGTCTGTTCACCAGAATGTTGTGGTGTCCACCAGGTAAGTGATAATGGGCAATGTTTAAATGTATTTCTTCATTCGTTGGAACCTGGTGGTTACCAACACTTACTGTCCAGGAGTAGGCGCTGGAGAGTCCCCTTCCTGAACCGCTGCAGTCCGCGTGCTGGGGGTAGACTCACGCAATGCCTATCGGGAAGGAGCTGCAGGATTCTCAGCCAGGATGGGGAGCTCGGAGGGGAACCTGCAGTGGGTGGCGTTCCCATCTCCCTGCTTCCCTTGGCTCTCTCGATGGTAGCGGTTTGGAAAGGGGACGTCTAAGAATCTTTGGTGAGTTGCTGCTGAGCGTCTTGTAGACGGCACAGACACTGCTGCTACTGAGGTTGGGTGGGGTGGAGGGAGAGGGGGGGTGTGTGGTGCCAACCGAGCGGGGGCTGCTTTGTCCCTGGACGGGGTCGAGCTTCTCGAGTGTTGTTGGAGCTGCCACCCCCTACCAGGGGCAAGTGGGGAGTATTCCCTCCCCCTCCTGACCTGCGCCTTGTCGATGGTGGGACAGGCTTCGGGGGAGTCGAGAGGTGAGCCCAGAATTGCCAATCACTGACCATGGTATTTCCATTGGCAAGTCCAGTTCAGTTACTGGTGAGGCCACAGGGTTCAGGACACAAAGAGGGCTGTCCTTTATAGAACCCACGCTGCTCGAAGTGGGTACTGCAGATGCTGGAGATTAGAGTGGCGCTGGAAAAGCACAGCAGGTCAGGCAGCATCCGAGAAGCAGGAAAATCGACGGTTCGGGCAAAAGCCCTTCATCAGGAAGGGCTTTTGTCCCAACCATTGATTTTCCTGCTCCTCGGATGCTGGTTGACCTGCTGTGCTTTTCCAGCACCACTCTGATCTAGATCCTTGCCGTGCTGAATACCAGAAAACAACATTTGTTGGACAAATTATGGGCTGTTGTTGATTCCGTTCTGGTCGTCCTTTTCCAACAACACCCACAAATACTGAAAACGACCAGCAGAGGTCAGGATTCTGAGGGCGACAGGATGACGTTTGGCGAAGGTGGTCAGATTGGAACCGTCGAGATCCTGTCGAGACACGAAAGGGTGGGCACTTTCCCTGCACGGGAGAGACGAGATTTCGTTTTCCCTGAGGATTGAGAGTGCGTGGAAGTTTCTCCTCAGAAAGCAGTGGATACCTGGGAGAGGGAGTCACTGAACAAACCTGCCCCGATAGAGATTCCGGACGAATGAGGGACTCGGATTGGCGGACATGAGGAAGTGAGGCCACATTCGGATCAGCTGGGGACCTTAGTAACAGGTGGATTGGGTTAACAGGCCAAAAACCTTCTTCCTGCTCATCATTCCTCTGTCCGGAGATCTCCCTCCCAACGTCTGCAGACGATTCGGCAAGATGGTGACACACTAGGCTTGTGCATTCCACTTTGTTCCCCTTTTTGGGCATGGCTCAATGGTTAGCGCTGCTGCCCCCCAGTCCCAGGGACCCAGGTTCGATCCCACCCCCGGGTGACTGTCTGTGTGGAGTTTGCACATTCTCCCCGTGTCTGTGTAGGATTTCCTCCGGGTGCTCCGGTTTCCTCCCACAGTCCCAAGATGTGCAGGTTAGGGTGGATTGGCCGTGCTAAATTGTCCCGTAGTGCCCAGGGATGTGCACGTTAGGGTGAATTGGCCGTGCTAAATTGTCCCGTAGTGCCCAGGGATGTGCAGGTTAGGGTGGATTGGCCGTGCTAAATTGTCCCATAGTGTCCAGGGATGTGCAGGTTAGAGTGGATGGCCGTGCTAAATTGTCCCACAGTGCCAGGGATGTGCAGGTTAGGGTGGATTTTTTTTTATTTCAAAAATATACTTTATTCATAAAATACTTTGATGATCTGTACAATTGTACATACCATACATATGTAAACATTCCATTTCTTTGCATTCCGAAACACAGTAATCCTTCCTATTTACAGGTCTGTACAATTACATTTTTAGCTGGGGCGTCAGCAGAGCCCAAAAGACTGCGTGGGCCCCCTATTCTTCTTAGGCAGGTAGATGTTACACGGTGGTCTTTCCCCACCGCGCCTTGGCGGCAGCTGCCCCAAGCTTCAGCGCGTCCCTCAACACGTCCTGGACCTTGGAATGTGCCAGTCTGCAACACTCAGTCGGGGTCAACTCCTTCAGCTGGAAGGTCAACAGGTTTCGGACCGCCCAGAGAGCGTCCTTCACCGAGCTGATGATCCTCCAGGCGCAGTTGATGTTCGTCTCGGTGTGCATCCCGGGGAACAGACCGTAGAGCACGGAGTCCCGCGTCACGGCGCTGCTCGGGACGAACCTTGACAAACACCACTGCATTCCTCTCCAGACTTCGGGGTAGGCACATTGCAGGTTAGGGTGGATTGGCTGTTCTAAATTGTCCCCGTAGTGCCCAGGGATGTGCAGGTTAGGGTGGATTGGCCGTGCTAAATTGTCCCATAGTGCCCAGGGATGTGCAGGTTAGGGTGGATTGGCCGTGCTAAATTGTCCCATAGTGCCAGGGACGTGCAGGTTAGGGTGGATTGGCCGTGCTAAATTGTCCCATAGTGCCCAGGGACGTGCAGGTTAGGGTGGATTGGCCGTGCTAAATTGTCCCATAGTGCCCAGGGACGTGCAGGTTAGGGTGGATTGGCCGTGCTAAATTGTCCCATAGTGCCCAGGGACGTGCAGGTTAGGGTGGACTGGCCGTGCTAAATTGTCCCATAGTGCCCAGGGATGTGCAGGTTAAGGTGGAATTTTTTTTTATTTCATAAATATACTTTATTCGTAAATATTCATAAAATAATTTGATACACTGTACATTGGGTAATGCCATACATATGTTCACATTAACATACACAGTTTAGAATTTTCCTATTTACATGCAAGTCTGTGCATTTCTCGCTCCTATGCCCATATATTGAGCTGATGGGTCAGCAGAGCCCAAATGACTGCATGGGCCCCCTGATCTTCTTTAGACAGGCAGATGTTAAACGGTGGTCTTCCCCCACCGCGCCTTGACAGCAGCTGCTCCAAGCTTCAGCGCGTCCCTCAACACGTAGTCCTGGACCTTGGAATGTGCCAGTCTGCAACACTCAGTCAGGGTCAACTCCTTCAGCTGGAAGATCAACAGGTTTCGGACCGCCCAGAGAGCGTCCTTCACCGAGTTGATGATCCTCCAGGCGCAGTTGATATTCGTCTCGGTGTGCGTCCCGGGGAACAGGCCGTAGAGCACGGAGTCCCGCGTCACGGCGCTGCTCAGGACGAACCTCGACAAATACCACTGCATTCCTCTCCAGACTTCCTCTGCATAGGCACATTCCAGAAGGAGGGGTGTGACAGTCTCGTCCCCCCCGCAGCCGCTTCGAGGGCAGCGTGTGGTGCGGCAGAGAGTCCGGGCGTGAATAAATGATCTCACAGGTAGAGCCCTTCTCACCACCAGCCAAGCCATGTCTTGGTGCTTGTTAGAAAGTTCTGGCGATGAGGCATTCTGCCAAATTGCTTTGACAGTCTGCTCAGGGAACCACTCAACAGGATCCGCCCTCTCCTTTTCCCGAAGGGTCTCGAGGACGCTACGTGCTGACCACTTCCTGATGGACTTGTGGTCAAAGGTGTTTTTCTTCAGAAATTTCTCCACGAAGGACATGTGGTACGGAACGGTCCAACTACTCGGAGCGTTCCGCGGCAGCGAGGCCAGGCCCATCCTTCGCAACACCGGGGACAGGTAGAACCTCAGTACGTAGTGACACTTGGTGTTTGCGTACGGGGATCCACGCACAGCTTGATGCAGCCACACACAAAGGTGGCCATCAGGGCGAGGGTGGCATTGGGAGTGTTTTTTCCCCCATTGCACCAGTCTTTGTACATGGTGTCTCTTCGGACCCGGTCCATCTTTGATCTCCACATGAAGTGGAAGATGGCCCGGCTGACTGCGGCAGCACAGGTTCTGGGGATAGGCCAGGCCTGTGCCACATACAACAATACTGAGAGTACCTCGCACCTGATGACCAGGTTTTTCCCTGCGATGGAGAGCGACCGTTGCTCCCATCTGCCTAGTTTCTGTCTCATCTTCCTGATCTGCTCCTCCCAGGTCTTGGCGCACGCCCCAGCCCCCCCGAACCAAATACCCAGCACCTTCAGGTGGTCAGTCCTGACGGTGAAGGGGATATAGGATTGGTTGGTCCAGTTCCCGAAGAGCATGGCCTCGCTCTTGCCTCGGTTTACCTTGGCCCCCGAGGCCCGTTCGAACTGGTCACAAATGCACATGAGTCTGTGCACGGACAGCGGATCCGAGCAGAAAACGGCGACGTCATCCATGTACAGGGAGGCCTTAACCTGCAGGCCCCGCTGCCCGGAATAGTCACCCCTCTCAGGCTCGCATCCTTCCTGATGGACTCGGCAAATGGCTCTATGCAACACACAACAAGGCAGGAGAGAGAGGGCAGCCCTGCCTGACTCCAGATCTGACTGGGAAGCTATCTGATTCCCACCCATTGATTGAGACTGCACTGACAATGTTGGTGTAGAGCAGTCTGATCCAATTGCAGATTCCCTCCCCAAAGCCCATTTTGGAGAGGACATCCCTCATATATGTATGCGATATCCTGTCAAAGGCTTTCTCCTGGTCCAGGCTGATGAGGCAGGTGTCCACCCCCCTGTCCTGCACGTAGGGTGGAATAGCCATGCTAAATTGTCCCATAGTGCCCAGGGATGTGCAGGTTAGGGTGGATTGGCCGTGCTAAATTGTCCCATAGTGCCCAGGGATGTGTAGGTTAGGGTGGATTGGCTGTGCTAAATTGTCCCATAGT